>NC_045605.1:65152286-65452390 GCF_009762305.2 Zalophus californianus | reverse complement strand
TAGACATATCTATCTTTTTCTTGGTCTTAGCAGTAAAGCATTCTGTTTTTCAGCATTAAGTATGATACAGGTTTTGCACAGATGCTTTATCATGTTAAGGAAATTCACTTTTACTGCTAGCATACTCAGTTTTTAACACAAATGATGCTGAAATTTGTCAAATGCTTTTTCTGCTTCTATTAAAATGATATCATTTTTCTTTTTTAGTTTGTTATAATTTCTTTATGTAAAGGTTTTTAAATGATGAATTACATCAGTTGCTTTTCAAATGTAAGCAAACCCTGTATTCCTGGGATAAATCCATCGTTGTCATGATATATTATTAGCCTTTTACTATACTGTTGGATTCAGTTTGCTAAAAAACATTTCATAAAAGAACTTTTGCAACTATGTTCATGTGTTCAATATCTTTGCCACGTTTTGGTATCACTAGCCTTGTAGGATGAAGTTGGGAAGTATTTTGTCCTTTTCAATTTTGGGAAGATTTTGTGTAGAATTGTTATTATTATTGATTCCTTAAATGTTTAGTAGAATTCACCAGTAAAGTCATCTGGGACTGTAGTTTTCTTCATGGAAGGTTTTTAACTAAAATTGCAATTTCTTTGATAAATACAGTTATTTAAGTGTTCTGTTTCTTCATGAGTAAGCTCAGGTAGTTTGCGTTATTCAGAGAATTTGTCTATTTCATCTCATTATCAAGTTTATTTGCAAAAGGTTATTCATAATATTCTCTTATAATCCTTTTAATGTCTGTAATCTCTAATGATGTCATATCTCATTCCTGATATTGGCCTGATATTGATTTGTGTCTTCTCTTTTTTATGATAAATCTGGCTAGAAGTTTATCAAGTTTTTTTTAACTTTTATTTTTTAATTAACATATAATGTATTATTTGTTTCAGGGGTACAAGTCTATGATTCATCAGTCTTACAAAATACCCAGTACTCACCACAATGCATACCCTCCCCAGTGTCCATCACCCAGCCACCCAGCCCCATCCCCCTCCCCTCCAGCAACCCTCAGTTTGTTTCCTAAGATTAAGAGTCTCTTATGGTTTGTCTCCCTTTCTCGTTTCATCTTGTTTCATTTTGTTTATCAAGCTTTTTGATCATTATCCTTTTCTGTTGTTTCTCTTCTCTGTTTCATTGATTTTTGTTTTGATCCCTGTTATTTCCTTTTTTCTGTTTACTTTGAATTCAACTTTCTTTTTTTTAATCTAATTCTTAAATAGATGCTAAGATCATTGAGACCTTTCCTATTTTCTATTTTAAGTGCTTGGTGCTATAACTTTCTCCTTAAGTCCTACTTTAGTAGCATCCTACAAATTCTGAAAGGTGGTCTTTTCATTCTCATTTAGTTCCACATACCTTATAATTTCCCTTTTGATTTCTTCTTTGACCCATAAGTTGTTTAAAAATGTTATTTAGTTTCCAAGTATTGTAGAATTTCCAGAGATCTGTTTTTGATTTCCAATTTAATTCCCTTGTGGTAGAGGAACATACTTTTTATGATTTGAATCCTTTTAAATTTACTGCAACTTGTTTTATGGCCCAGGATATGCTCTATCTTGGTAAATGTTCCAAGTATGCTTGAAAAGAATGTGTATTCCATTGTTGTTGTATGGACTGTTCTATAAACATCAATTAGGTCAAGTTGGTTGATAGTATTATTCAGATCTTCTACATCCTTTTTTGTTTCTTTGTTTGTTTGTCTGTTTTGGTCCACTTGTTCTAACAATTAGCAGGAGAGGTATTTTGAAATCTTTGACTAAAGTGGAGGAAATCTGTTTTATTGATTGATTGATTTCAGTTCTGTTAGATTTGTTTTATGAATTTTGAAGATATTTATTAGGGACACAAATATTTAAGATTTTATGTCCCTTTGTTGACCCATATATCATAAAATGCCGTTTTTGTTTGTGTTAATATTCTTTGCTCTGTAATCTACATTGATATTAATGTAGCTATGCCAGTCTTATTTTGATGAATCTTAGCATAAGATATGTTTTCTCAGTCCTTTTTCTTTTAAGTTCTTTGGAACTTTGTAATTAAAGTGCTTTTTATAGGTAACATATAGTTGAGTCTTTCATTCATTCATTCATTCATTTATGAGAGAGGAGGAGAGAGAGTAGGGAGGAGGAGCAGAGGGGCAGGGAGAGGAAGAGGGAGATACTCTCCAGCAGGCTCTACCCTGAGCATGGAGCCTAATACAAGGCTTGATCCCATGACCCTGAGATCATGACCCAAGCCAAAATCAAGAGTTGGACGCTCACTAAGCGACCCTGGCGCCCTGAGTCTTGCTTTTTTATCCAAGCACAATATCTCTGCCATTTAATGTAATTATTAGTATATTTAGTCTTTAGTATTTTTCTATTTGTTATATTCGTTTCATTGGTCTTTTCTTCCCCTTTATTTTCTTCTTTTTTTTAGATTATTTTCTTTGTTATTCCGTTTTATTTATTTTGTTGGAATATTATTTTTAACTCTTTATTTTGTCATTTTTGGGGCTTATACATCTTTAACTTATGGTGTATTTAACTTAACACACTCTACCTTCAAGTGATATTATATCACTTTTCCTGTGATATATGAACGATATAGTACCACTGTACTCTTCCATTTTCCCTTCCTGACTTGTGTAGTTGTTGACATCATTATACTTTTTTTTTAAAGATTTTATTTTTAAGTAATCTCTACATCTAAGTGGGGCTCAAACTCACAATCCCAAGATCAAAAGTCACATGTTCTACCAACTGAGCCAGGTAGGTGCCCCCATTTTAATTTTATATATTCTTTAAACCCCATGATGCAGTGTTATTTTGTTAATAAGAGATTTAAATGATACAAAAAAATCTTTTGTATTTATTTACCCATGTAGTTACCACTGCTGGTGCTCTTCATTGTTTTGTATAGATTCATAGTTTTATCTGGTATTATTTTTCGGCCATTATTTTTTCAAATGAATTTTTTCTGTTCCTCCTCTTCACTGCCTTCATTCTTATTTCTCATATGTTAGGCTGCTTGAAGTTGTCCCAGAGCTCACTGATGTTCATTTAATTTTGAAGGGTTCTTTTTTCGCTCTGTATTTCTTCCTTTCTTTCTTTTTTATTTCTTTAGTAATCTCTATACCCAAATGGGCTCAAACTCACGACCTTGAGATCAAGAGTTGCATGCTCTTCCAACCGAGCCAGCCAGGAGTCCCTCTCTATTTCACTTTAGATTATTTTTATGCATGTCAAATCGAGTTTACTAATCTTTCCTTCTGTGACATTTAATATGTTGTGAATCCTATTCAGTGTATTTTTTATCTCATATATTGTAGTTTTCCTCTTTAGAAGTTTGAGTCTTTCAGATTTTCCATGTCTCCATTTAACTTTTTCAACATATGAGAATCAGTTATAATAACTCTGTGTCTTTTCTGCTCATTCTGATATCTCTGTCAGTTCCAGGTCAGTTTTGTTTGATTATTCTCCTCATTATGGGTTTTGTTTTGCTATCTCTTTGCATACCTGTTAATATTTAATAGGATGCGTGACATCATGAATTTTATCTTGTTGGGTGGTGGATATTTTATATTCCTTTAAATCCTCTTGAGCTCCTGAGATGCAGTTAAGTTACTTATAAACAATTTGATCTTTTTAGGTCTTGCTTTTATGATTTGTTATGTGAGTTCTGCGCAGATCCAGTTTAGGACTAATTATTTCCACTACATGGGCAAGACTTTTCTGTGTACTCTATCCAAACTCTTGAGAATTATGAATTTTTCCGGTCTGGATAATGGGAATGGGCACTTCTCCCAGCCATGCTTAAGCAGTGGCCACTGTTTTTTCTAAACTTTGCAGATGGCTCTCCTGCCAGCCTCAGGTGATTTCTTTACACACACACACTGATCATTGCCCTGCTGACTTCTCAAGAGTAACTCTAGGATCACCTACCTTTTTTCTCTGTGCAGTTCCCTCCTCTCTGGTGGTCCATCTCCAAAGAGTGTGCTCTGTCTCCTCATCTAGGGAGTCCTCTCAGCTCTGCTTTCGTTTCCTCCTGCCTACACCATGGCCTATAAACTCTCTCAAGACAGAAAGCAGGCAGGGCCAGTAGTAGGGCTCACATTGTTTCCTCCTTTCAGGGATCTTTGTCCTTCATTGCCCTAATTTCAGTGTCTTGCAAACCATTATTTCATCTATTTTGCCCAGCTTTTTAAAGTATTTCAGTCTGTAGGCTAAATCTTGGCCCAAAGTGAGAGCCCTCTCTATTAATTTTATATTCAATTACCTTATTGTATTCTGTTATTGTCATAGTAGTTTTTTGGTTGGCCCTCTTCAGTTTTCCAGGTTATACAGTCATGTCATTGGGAAATAATAATAATTTTACCTTCCATTGTTTTTATCTTTAATTTCTTTCTTCTGTGTGACTGCTTCAGCTAATGTGTCCAGTAAATGATATCAATGATAATGAAATTCATTATCTAATTTATTTAAGAATGGGTGTTATGTTGAATTATGTCCTATTTTTTAAATTATGGAGTTGATTTTATTCCTTTTCTGGTTATATCTATTAATTTGATTAATTATATTAATAGGTTTCTGTTACTATTTTGATCTTCGATCTATTGTAAAATACATAAACCTGTTTTTTTCTCTTTCTACTTATTGCTTTCCCTTTAGGATCTTTTCTTTATCTTTCATTTATTGAAACTTTGTGATGATGTGCTAAAATTATTGGGTTTTAAAAGACATTACTTAGTTATGCTAGGCATATGGAAATGTAGTCTTGTCCTAAGATTCTGGGCCTTTTTGTGGGGGAGAGGGTTGTCTTGTTTTTTTGTTTTGAGGGGGTTTTGGTAAATTTTTCCTTTGGATGTACTCTTTTTGAATTTCCTATTACCTAAGAATTAGAACTCCTGTAGTGATCTAATTTCCTTCCCTTTCATTTTCCATTTGTTTGTCCCTTTTGGATACCGACTGGGACAGTGTTCTAGTTTCTTTATTTTAAAATTTTATTGTATTTCTCTTGCTTTGTAAATGTTCTCTGATACATAAACGCCTCTTCTTAATGTTTTGATCCCTTCTTCATTCTCCAGTGTTTGAAATTTTCTGCATCTCCTTATATCATCTTTATGGCCACTGAGTTCCTTTTTGTTTGTTTAGGTCTTGCCTCTGTATTTGGTGACATTCATACATACCTGGTACCGCCCATTCATTATCTTTTCCAGGAATTTGTAGTGTAAACCAGTTTTCTAGCTTCCAAATTCTTGTTAACATTTTAAACCTGTTATCTCCTTTCACATTACTTTGCTGTTTGTATTTTTTTATTACAGTTTTAGAGGGTTTTCAGGAGGTCATAGAAGTAAACACATTTGTTTCATCTACTGTGCTTAACCAGAAGTCATTAACAGCATTTCTTTTGTGCTTTTCATCTTGAAATTGTTTTAAATGGTAAATCATGCAGTTGTATTTTTTCAAAACTTGAAAGAAGCTATTCCAAATGTTCATTTTTCTCTTTGGAGTTTGCTTCTTGAAATTTTTATATTTAAAGCCTTATGTGTAGGGCTTTTTATGAGAATGATTTGCCAAAATATTTAAAACTTGAGAGGTTAGGTTAGCTCAACCTGTGGCTTTGACAACACATTAATTCATAATCTTAATTATGAATAGGCTCTTTTTTTTCTAATTACTTATAGCTGGTATCAAAGAAAACTATTGATTTTTATGTGTTCTTATATCTGCCTATATAACTAAACTCTTATTAATTCCAGCAATGTTAAAGCAGTTTGCTTGGATTTTCCAAGCAGACAGTCATATTATTTTATACATAGTAAAAGTTTTATTATACTGATGAGGACAATATAATGTTGTGTAGTAGTAATAAAATACCTGAATGTAAATTTTTACGAAAAGCAGCGTAAGTGACCTATTTTAAATTAAGCTTCATTTAAAGCAAATTGCTTTGGATCATCTTTTTAAAAATATACTTCATCAAAAGTTGCCTGGTAAAATTAGGCACATATATGTGATATCCATTATTTTATGATAACAAAACATTAGAGTTTCCCAGCTCTTAAATTGGTTTCTCATCTAAAGTCTTATGACTACTGTGTTTTCTCTGAACTCTCAAAAAATAATCCATCCAAAGTATAGAATACATACCTGATGCTGCTGTGGCTTGGCTTGGTAGCAGAGGTCAGTTTCCCAAAGTTTCTGTTAACTTTATTTCACAAACAGTTCTTCTTTGGTCAGGATATAGTTCATAATAACATTTCTTTGTTATCACTTCTTTTCTACCCTCTTTATGAAAGAAATCAGCAGAACAAAATAATTCTGGGGTTGCTTAACCTTTAAAAAGGAATTCAAGGATAATGAAACGTTTTTGTGCTCATTTTGGTTATGCTTTACAAAACCAATTCTCCTTCCCTAAAAAAATAATGAAACATGCCTGGAAAAATTTATATAATACCACGCATATCCTAACATTAGTTATTAAAAAAACTGTCAACACCTTAAGCAACTAACAATAGAGGATTACCTAAGTTATGGTACTTTTATATATCTATATGATGGTGTGTATATGTTCCAGAAGATAGAGAAAAACAGGACTCATAATTCATAAAAAAATACATCCAGAGATAAATGGTTGGAGGAAAGTTTGCATGTTAAAGAACTTAGTTCATTTTCATTGTTTTCCTTATTTTTCTACTGTGAATTTATATTAACATAAAATAATATCCATAAGGTGGTTTATAAAGATAATTCAGCAGTGAAAAGACACAGTTCCTAAAGGTACTGAGACTTGAATTCTAGTTCTGCCTTTGTTGCATTCTAGCCATATTTGACCTTAACATTTCATAGCCTTGGTTTCATCATTCATAAGATGAGTCTTATGGGATACAATTATATATAGTGTTTAACAAATATGAGGAATTATTGGCACTTACCTTTTGTTTGCAGATAGGTGGCCTATTTCCAAATGATCTACTTCATACATTTGGCAATTAGAGAGACAAGCAAGTAAGCAAAGTTTGCATTATTGTGTGGAATCCAGCAATGTCTGTCTGACCTTGCAACCTTGAAGTATCATTCATTTCTAGATTATGCTAAGGTCTCAAAGAAAACTGGAGCTGAAGAAAGATAACATCCTGAAAAGGAATCCCCATATAGACTATTCTCAGATATGTTGTAAAATTTGGATGAGCATGATCTGTGTGAAATGGTGAGGGTCAGGTGGAAGGGAATAGTCAAAAACATAAGCTGTTGCAAATACGCTCATTTATATGTGAAAACAATATTAATTGTCAACTTATATAGTATATTCATTGATGATATCACTCTAAATGTGTTTCCTCAGTGACTTAAAAAAGGAGGGCAAAGTGATGGCCAGTTTAGGTTTTGCACCTGTGATAGCATTTTTCCCCCCTGTTTGCCAGTAAAGACACTGGGGAGAGCAAAATCCTGATTTTATCCTGTTTGTTTAATGCTTATCATTTGCTTACTATCTTTTAGTGACTATTCTGTTTCCAGCTGTCTAAACATTTTCTCACATTCCTGTCAGAAATGTGACTCGAGCTCAGGTTCAAGAATTATAGTGTCCACTCCCTCATTGTTTATTACTTCCCCAGCACACTTTTAGTTAAGATTTGAAGTGGGTGAATCAGCTAGCATTATTATATTTTAATCCAAATCCTATGAGGAATACTTCTTATTAAACAGTGGGATCATCTCTTGATGCCCCAAATTCCATTATTACTTAATCTTATGATACAGTGAATTTGGAAAGTAGACATTTTAACTGGAGGTTACATTTCTTTTGAATTTAAAATCCTTTGAAAATTGAAATCTTGAAAATCCTTTAAAATTCTTGAAATTTAAAATCCTTTGAAAAAACATTTTTGTAGGGCTGCCTAGGTGGCTCAGTCGTTAAGCATCTGCCTTCAGCTCAGGTCATGGTCCCAGGGTCCTGGGATCAAGCCCCGCAACAGGCTCCCTGCTCTGCGGGAAGCCTTCTTCTCCCTCTCCCACTCCCCCTGCTTGTGTTCCCTCTCTCGCTGTCTCTCTCTCTGTCAAATAAATAAATAAAATCTTAAAAAAAAAAAACATTTTTGTAAATTCAATTGTGTGAGCTATTGTTTATTTTCTGAATATTTGCATATTCATTTCATTTGCATATTTCATTTCTTTCATTTGAAATTTCCTATGAAGTATATGGATTTTTGTTTTTAGGGGTGGAAGGACAGCAGTAGAGGGAGAGAGAGAATCTTAAGCAGGCTCCATGCCCAGCGCAGAGCCCAAAGCAGGGCTCAATCTCACAGCCCTGAGATCATGACCTGAGCTGAAATTAGGAGTCTGACATTTAACTGACTGAGCCACCCAGGTGCCCCTATTTAAATGCATAATATAAAATAATTCCTTTATTGCTGTAATTTCATATGTGAAGTAAGAGATCTCATGTATAACGAGTGCCTAGTTGACTATCTTGACAGCATCTTTGTGCAAAATTTAGTAAAATATATCTGACAGGCCTGCCATGACTCACCATTACTATCTTAACTGTGGTCACTTTAAGCTTAGTTTTGAAGTACTTATTGAATCTGAAAAGCGATCCTTGGAATTTCCCAGTTTTATTGTTACTACTTTTTTTCAGAATTTAACAGAATTCCCTTTATAATGTAAACAATGAGGCCATTTAAGTAACTAAGGAGATCTTACTACCCAAACTTTGATTTTCTCCTTTTGGATGTTTTATATTTGTTATTTTTGAAGAAATTTTCCTACAGGCTTCATTTTTTTAAAGAGACACTGGTTAATTTTTTAAATTAAAGTTCACAGTAAAATGTGTCTCAGTGAGTAGTAAATTTTTAGATGTGGATGAAAGTCTTGGACATATTCAGGGTGACTCTTCTCCAAAGAATCTTTTATAATATTTCACTTTTGAGAGATCATTCAAATTAATCACAATAATATGGACATTTTTGGTTATTCTATAGTATTTTTATTATATTCTGTGTATATATAAAATATTTGAGAAAACTGGGCATAGAAAGGGTTGCTTTTTCTAGTTTAAGCAGCAAAATATTTGATTGTTCATTTAAGTGATAGACCTACTTGCTTGTGAAAGTTATTTGTGAGCTCTGCTTTATGACGGGTACCTTGGAATTGAGATGTCAGTATATTCGGTAAAATTAGAAATAACATAAAGAGATTTAGCTTAATCTTCATTGGAAACCTATAGTTTCATTTAAGTTTTGTGAAAATATGTAGTCATTCTATAGTGAATAGCTTTTAATGCCATTTGCCAAGCCTAATGAGCAGCTAATAAATGAATTACAGACCTCTAAGAGAATGGTATTATTATTAATTCACAGAACATACTCACTTTGTATCAGAAGAGTTGTTTGTTGAACAAGTGGAATCCTTGATTCAGGCTCTATCATGATACTTTATAGCCCAAGCTCAGATGTTTCTTTCTTGATTGTGAAACTCATTTTAAAAAATGATGTGTATCTAATTCTAGAAAGAAGTTTGTTGAGAAAGAATAGGAAAGTTTTGAAGAACACCTCTGGGTTTTTTTGTAACCTGATAAAACTCCCTAGTTCTACCAAGGATTATACCTTTCTGCTATTCAAGTAGCTTAAGCTAATTACAAATTATTGAGTATCCCCAAAGAGTTTTGTTTATGTCACTTTATCTGTTCATTTACGTATTAGAAATTATAATTAGGAAGTTTAAAATGATTTATTATTCATTTAAAGTAATAATAAACCATCACATATTAAATAGCATGTTTTTTATAAAGAAATAGCTATACTTTCCGAAACAGAAAATAGGGAAAAGAGTGGTATTGTTTTATATTTTTGTAAATATCATTGATATTGGCTTACTAAAAGATAGCAGGATTCTCATACCTGCTTCTGCATTCAAGCTCTTGCAATAGGGTGTTTTGATTAAAGTATACTAAGAAAATCAGGTCTCACAAATATGTAGTTGGAAAAAGGAGGAATATTTTAATAGCTTTTTAAGATAATTATGGAAACTTTTATTTGAATACCATACTAAAACTCAACAAGTAGGGGTGCCTGGGTGGGTGGCTCAGTTGGTTAAGTGTCTGCCTTTGGCTCAGGTCATGGTCTCAAGGGTCCTGGGATCGAACCCTGTGTCAGGCTTCCTGCTTAGCAGGGAGTCTGCTTCTCCCTCTCCCTCTGCCTGCCTATCTACCTACTTGTGATCTCTCTCTCTCTCTCAAATAAATAAATAAAATTTTTTAAAAAAACTCAACAAGTAGCAGCTTCTTAAAAATTAGATGCAATGTGAAATCCATAAACACATCAATGAACTTTCTGTACTGTTACATTAAAATCTCTTAGTGTACTTAGCACCTTGAATGGGTCTTTTATCCATGCGTGATTTTATAACATCATACATTGGTTGTTTTGCAAATATGGAATCAATGAGTTACGCAGATCTTCCAAATAGTGACACATATTAATAGAATTTTAAATATTACATTAGTTAATGTGACTGTTACATTCGTCAGAAATGAAAAAGCTATGAGACTCATGATTGTGCTTGAAAGCTCGCTTATCATTGGTAACACATATCTCAGATCCTTATCTTAAAATGGTAGGCCCACTTTTTTTTAAACTACAGATGTGCAGCTCTGAAGAATACAATAACTACAAGTATAAATTGTGGCTTGCTGCCTTCATTTCTGTTAACGTGCCAGTAGTTTTACCTGCCATTACTTTAGCACCATCAGTGTAAATGTCCCAACAAAGTTAAAGAAACCACTAATTCTTAGGATTATTATGAAAGTAGTTTTTACCACTGGGACTCCTCTGATTCTGTGTACCACACTTTGAAGCCTTCTATTCTAGAATATAAAATCTTTATGATGGCGACAAGAACTTGGATAGATGGGTTGTTGAAGAGAAATATACACATAAAGAAAATGATGAGTCAACTTTTCCGTGCCAAATTAGTAGAATAGATAATAAGTTCTAGGGAGATATATAAGAAGAAAAGGTTGTTGTTATTATAATTACTTATTATAATAAAAATGTATAAAAATGGTTTTGGAACACAGGAGAGGGAACTTCTTGATTGTTGGGTCTGGAAGGTGCTGGACATAACTGGGAATTACAGAGAAGTGTTCTCAGAACAAATGATACTCAAGTACTCAGTAAATATTTGTTGAATAGCTAGTTCAAAATAAAAATGGAGGAAAGAAAAATGTTTTCACTTATTTGCTAATTAGTATGTTTTTAAGCTGTTCATGCTACTTATTTATTCCTGTGACATTTGCTTATGGAAATTGGTGTGGTAGAATTTTTCTACTGGTAGAGAAGCTCTGAACATGATTAATGTCTCTCTCCAAATGTAGGAAATTATCCAGATCTCCCTTTTTGATGTCTCGTTAGACTCAGTCAAGGAGGCAATGAGGCAATGAAAGGAGGGGCAGGTTTTGGAAGAAACTGATACAGAAGGAGAAAGAAAGTGTTATAGATATGATCACAGAAACTAAAGTTGGATCTAAGGGGGTAATGTTTACTTCACTGGATTATATGCCAGGAGCTATTCTCAGCATTTTGCATGTGTTAACTCATGTAGACTTCCCAAGAGTACTAGCAGATAGGTACTCATTGTCTACCTTTTACAGATGAGGAAATTGAGGCACTGAGAGGTTAAATAAAATGCTCAAGATTACATAGTCATTGAGCAGAATAACAGAAGGTAATCTGGCGCAGAGAGCTGCTGTATTGGTAAGCTCATTTCTGTTTTTGTTCCATCTCTTGAAAAATACTGCTAATCAAGATGTCTTGTTTTCTTCAGTTTTTTGAAAATGGACTTTACTTTTTTTTCCCCCTCACACTTCTGGAGACTAGGAAAAGCAGTTTTAGATTCATAGCAAAATGGAGCAGAAAGAACTAAGAGTTCCTGTATACTCCCTGTTCTCAAAGCATACAGCATCCCACACTGTCAATATCCCCAACCACAGTGGTACCTTTGTTACAATTGATGAACCTATATTGATCGACATATCATTATCACCCAAAGTCCATATTGTACATTAGCATTCACTCTTTTTGCTGTCTCCATAGTTTTGCATTTTTCAGAATGTCATGTAATGGGAATCATACCATGTGTAGCCCTTTTGGATTGAGGTCTTTCATTTAGTAATATGCATATAAGGTTCCTCCGTGCGTTTTCATGGCTTCTTTTTAGCACTAAATAATATTCCATTGTCTTGAATGTGCCACAATTTATCCATTCACCTACTGAAGGATATCTTGGTTGCTTCCAAGTTTTGGCAATTATGAATAAAGCTGTGATAAACATCCATGTGCCAGTTTTTTGTGAACATATGTTTTCGGGTAAATATCAAGGAGCACAATTGCTGGATTGTTTACTAAGAATATGCTTAGTTTTATAAAAAAAAAAAAAAGAAACTATCATACTGTCTTCCAGACTGGTTGTCCATTTTGCATTCCTACCAGCAATGAATCAGAGTTCCTGTTGTTCTACATCCTTGTCAGTATTTAGCATTGCCAGTATTTTGGATTTTGGACATTCTAATAGATATGTAATGATGTCTCATTGTTACTTTAATTTGTAATTCTGTAATGACATAGGATGTTGAATGTCTTTATCATATGCTTTTTTTCCTGTGTATCTTCTTTAGAGAGGTATGATCCAGACCCCCATATGGGCCTTGCCCCCGACAACACCCCCAACTTGGGGGCAAGTTATCTGTTCAGATCTTTTGCTTATTTTTTAATTGAGCTGTTCATGTTCTTATTGTTGAATTTTAAGAATTCTTTATGTATTTTGGATGACTATACATGATTTAGTATGTCTTTTGTAAACTTTTTCCCCCAATCCTTTCTTCGCTTGTCTTCTTTTCTTTTCTTTTTTTTTTAATGTCTAGGCTGCTGTTCAGCCAAGATTGCTTTTTTTTTTTTTTTAGATTTTATTTATTCATTTGAGAGAGAGGGGAAGAGCACAGAGGTGGAGTAAGTGGGAGAAGCAGACTCCCTGCTGAGCAGAGAGCCCAACATGGGGCTCAATCCCAGGATCCTAAGATCATGACCTGAGCTGAAGGCAGGTGCTTAACCAGCTGAGCCACCTAGGTGCCCCAGCTGTCTTCTCATTTTGTTGATAGTATCTTTCACACAGCAAAAGTTTTTAATTGTAATGAAGTCTAGTTTATCAATGATTTCTTCCATGGTTTATTTTTTTGGTGTTTTACCTAAAAAGTTATTGCTAAAACCAAAGGTCATATAAATTTTTTCCTATATTATGTTCTGGGAGTTTTATAGTTTTGTGCTTTTAATATTTAAGTGTATGATCCACTTTGAGCTAATTTTTATGAAGAGTATAAGGTCTATCTATACCTAGATTCATTTTCTTCTATATGAATATCTGGTTATTTCAGCATCATTTGTTGAAAAGACTATTTTTTTTTCCACTGCATTGCCTTTGCTTCTTTGTCAAAGTTGACTGTGTTTGGGTATACTATTTCTGGTCTCTATTCCATTTGATTGATCTGTATGTCCCTTCTTTCACCAATACTACACTGTCTTGATTATTCTAGCTTTATATTAAGTCTTTAAGTCAGATAATGACTTTGTTCTTTGACTTTATTCTTCTTCAGTATTATATTGGCTCTTCTGGATCTTTTGCCTCTCTGTCTAAACTTTATTTATTTATTGATTTTTAAGATTTTATTTATTTATTTGACAGAGAGAGACACAGAAAGAGAGGGAACACAAGCAGGAGGAGTGGGAGAGGGAGAAACAGGCCTCCTGCTGAGAAGGGACCCCGACGCAGGGCTCAATCCCAGGACCCTGGGATCATGACCTGAGCTGAAGGCAGATGCTTAACAACTGAGCCACCCAGGTGCCCCTCTGTCTAAACTTTAAAATCAGTTTGTCATTATCTACAAAATAACTTGGCTGGGATGTTGATTGGGATTGCATTGAACTATAGATAAAGTTTGGAAGAACTGATACTTGACAGTATTGAGTCTTCCTATCCGCAAACATGGAATATCTCTCTCTCTTTATGTGGTTCTTCTTTGATTACTTTCATTAAAGTTTTATAGTTTTCCTCATGTAGATCTTGTACATATTTTGTTAAATTTAACCTAAGTATTTAATTGGGGGAGGTTCTAATGTAAATGGTAATGTATTTTTGATTTCAAACAACACTTGTTCATTTGTTGGTATATAAGAAGGCAGTTGACTTTTGTGTATGAACCTTGTATCCTGGAACCTTGCTATAATTGATTACTTTCAGGTGTCTTTTTGTTGATCCTTTCAGATTTTCTGCATAGACAATCATGTCATTTGTGAACAGTTATATTTCTTTCTTCCCAATCTGTACACTTTTTATTTCCTTTTTTGTCTAATTGCATTAGTTAGGACTTCCAGTAAAATTTTATAGAGTTGTGGTGATAGGGGACATCCTTTCCTTGAGAAAGCTTCTAGCTTTTTATCATTAAGTATGACATTAGCTGTAGGATTTTAGTAAATGTTCTCTATCAAGTTAAGGAACTTCCACTCTATTCTTAGTTTGCTGGGAGTTTTTATCATGAATGGGTGTTGGATTTTCTCAAATGCTTTTTCTGCATGTGTTGATATGCATGTGATTTTTTTCTTATCTGTCTTCTTGATGTGTTTAACTTACTTTCAGATGTTGAACCAGCTTTGTATACCTGGAATAAATCCTACTTGGTTGTAGTTTATAATTCTTTTCATACATTGTTGGATTCCACTTGTAAATCTTTTGTTGAGGGTTTATGCATCTATGTTCATGAGAGAAATTGATCTGTAGTTTTCTTATGATTTTTTTTTTCCTCCTCTTGCTGTTAGGGTAATGCTGACTTCATAGAATGAATCAGGAAGTATTTCCTTGGCTTCTGTCTTCTGGAAGAGATTGTAGAGAATTGTATAATTTTTTCATTAAATATTTATTAAATTCACCAGTGAACTCATTTGGGCTTGATGCTTTCTATTTTGGAAGGTTATTAATTATTGATTCAATTTATTTAATAGAGACCTATTCAGATGGTCTATTTCTTCTTGTACGAGTTTTATCAGATTGTGTCTTTTAAGGAATTGATCTATTTCATCTAGTCTGTCAAATTTGTAGGCATAGAGTTGTTCAGAGTATTTCTTTATTATCTTTTTAATGTCCATGGGATCTGTAGTAATGTCTCCTCTTTCATTTCTGATATTAGTAATTTGTATCATTTCTTTTTCTTTTTTTCTTAGTTAACTGGTTAGAGGCTTGTTGATTATAATGATCTTTTCAAAGAACCAGCTATGTTTTCTTGATTTTCTCTATTGATTTTTTGTTTTCAATTTCATTGATTTCTCCTCTAGTTTTTATTATTTCTTTTCATCTGCTTACTTTGGATTTAATTTTTCTCTTCTTTTTCTAACTTCCTAAGATAGAGGCTTAGATTATTGATTTTAGATCTTTCTTCTTTTCTAATATATGCATTCAATGCTATAAATTTTCCTTTAAGCACTGCTTTTGCTGAATTCCAAAAATGTTAATTAAGTTGTATTTTCATTTTCATTTAGTTAAAATATTTTTCAAATTTTTTTTGAGATTTTGTCTTTGACCCATGTATTATTTAGCAGTGTGTTGTTTAACCTCCAAGTATTTTGGGATTTTTTCAGCTATTTTTCTGTTACTAGTTCAGTTCTGTTGTGGTCTAAGAGCATACATTGTATGTTTTCTATTCTTTAAGATACATTAATGTACATTATCTATCTTGATGAATAAGGTATCTTTTTCATTGTATTGAATTGGAGACTTAGATTAATGAAGGAATTTTAAAATAATTCTGTTTTTCATCAGTGAGAGATACTTAGTACTTTACCTTCAACTCATTTCATGATTTGTTCTAAAGGGGGGGAAGTTTTTCATTTATGGTGATTTGTTTCTACATATGCCAATCTATGTCTCAGAATGAGTAGCATCTGTGGAAAATCTAAGCTGTCCTCATAAAATGTATATGTACATTAGAGAAAGTGTTCTACATTATAAATATGTACTTAAAATATATATTGGCTTAGGTAACATTACATTAGCTGGATTTTTTTTTTTTTTTTACAATGGGGGGTATTTAACATTTCACAAAAATCTATAAATAATAAATTTTCATTATACTTTTAAAATGTGACAATTTTTTTCTATCCCATTTAGTTTTGTCAGCCTGGCGGGTGGCAGCTGTCCAGAGAGAGGAAGCAGCCAACATTTTTTGTGGTGGTCCTGACAGATATTGACTCAGATCGACATTACTGCTCGTGCCTAACCTTCTATGAGGCAGAAATCAATCTTCAGGTACAACAACTTTTCTAGCCAAAAGAACAACATTTAGGAATCTTTTTTTCATGTCATATTTGTTTTTGTTAGAACTGTAAGTTTAAGTTCTTTGGACTACTTTAGAAAGACTGAGGTACTATACTGTTGGAGAAGAGAGGAAGAAGGTAAACTTGGTTTTCTTTTAAAATATGGATCACTATCTGAATATTCACAAGAATAGCCTATTCATGAATTGGTTTATTAGGAAGATTTGTATCCTCTCACGGAGAAACTGTGATTTCCCTGTCAGTCCTTTTCCTGAGAGGTCTTTTACAGAATATAGAGCATATAATCAGAATGTTTATAAATCATCTATCACAGTGCTTAATATTATTTTTTAAGTACCCAACTAAATGTCAAGTCATTATTATTAGTGGTGGGAGTATCGATATAACAGGACTGAAATTCATAAGCTAGAACCATAGAAATGAAAAATACTAGGTTTCTCGGAATATTTGTTGGGGTTCTTAGTTTCAGACAACTGAATCTACTTTCTCTAATTTATGCATAAAAGGATTTATGACAGTGTATTGGGCAGCTTATGTAATTTCATGGGTTAGGGGTGAGCAGGGAACCAATTTTGGGTACTATGAATTGCCTAGCTTGGGTCTGTTTTAGTAGAAACCATACTTTTTCTACCTTTGACCACTTGGCACTTAGGATGTTGGGTACTAGATATTATAACCTTTACATGTTGCCCTAAAAATCTGACCTCTCATGTGCAGCCTGTCTTACACGGTTGACTTCTGCTTTAAATTTCATGTGGATTGTTTCCTTCTGGAAGTCAGATTGTATGCAGATCCCTCCTCTCCCACCCCCACCCCCCCAAAAGGAATCAGAAAAACTTTTTTGTTGTTGTTATGCATTTGTTTGTTTTGCTTTTAAAGCTCTATAGTACAAGAAGGAAACTATAAAAGAGTTTGGAGGATGTTGAGTAAGCCAATCTGCATTATCTGCAGTACTTTCTGCTATATGCAGATGAATGAGTATCACTGCCAGGGTAAAGGATTGGCTTACTTTCTAAAATGGCCTCACAAAGAAGCATTTGTTGTTTGGGTTACTTTAATTAAAACTCCAATATCTGAATTTTTCTAGATGCAGAAGTCTGAATTTGCAGTACAAGAGGATATGTCACTTTTCATGACACAGACCTATATTATCCACATTCATTAGAACGATGTATTAAAACCAGCATGCTAGTTTATTAACATGTGCACATGTCTGGCACTTCAGAATTTGCAGTTACTGCCCAAGGAACGCACCCTTTTAATCCCCTGGCTCTGGTAGCCAGAAAGGTTTAAGCTGTCAGCTCCTACAGGGCTTCAGCAAAGAAAGCAAGTTCTTTTTTTTTTTAAGATTTTATTTATTTATTTGACAGAGAGAGACACAGCGAGAGAGGGAACACAAGCAAGGGGAGTGGGAGAGGGAGAAGCAGGCTTTCCGCTGAGCAGAGAGCCCGATGCGGGGCTCGATCCCAGGACCCCAGGATCATGACCTGAGCTGAAGGCAGATGCTTAATGACTGAGCCACCCAGTTGCCCCAAGAAAGAAAGTTCTTAACTGGCCATTCCCACCCAGGACTCAGTGCAGAAGGAACAGACAGAAATACCCATCTCCAAGTCTTTTGCTGAAAGATGTATATTTGCATACATTAAAAGCTGCTTCTTGAGGGTCTGGCTTTTAGTCAGTCTGAATCTAGTTGCTGAGATCCTTCTCTTTAGCACACTGACAGGTCCTGATACACGTTCAACTACAGGAAGCACCAAGAATAAGGTAGTCTGCTTGACAATCACAGAGGTTTGAGAGATAGCCGAGAACTGTAAGATTGAATGATTCATCCTCCTACAAGAGGCCACTTCTTCAAGATTAGGAGGGGTGGCTGTTTTATTGAATGCATAGAAACTAACAAAGAAAGTAAAGTAAAATGAAGAAATAGGAATATGTTCCAAATGAAAGAACAAAATAAAACCTCAGAAAAAGGAGAAATGGAGATAAGAAATTTACCTGATAAAAGGTTCAAAATAATGATCATAAAGATGGTCACTTAGCACAGGAGAAGAATGAATGAACAAGGTCAGAATTTTAACAAAGAAAATATAAGAAAGTACCAAATAAAAGTCACAGAGCTGAAGCATAGAATAACTGCACTGAAAAATACCAAAAGGGATTTAACAACAGACTAGGTGAAGGAGAAGAAATGATCAGTGAACTTGAGGACAGGGCAGTGGAAATCACCCAATTAAAAGAGCAAAAAGAAAAAAGAATGAAAAACAGTGAAGATAGTTTTAAGGACTTATATGACAACATCAAGTAGACCAATATTCACAATTTAGGTATTCCAGAAGGAGAAGAAAGGGACAGAAAACTTATTTGAAGAAGCACTGGCTGAAACCTTTCCGAACCTGGGGAAGGAAACAGACATCAAGGTCCACAAAGCACATGGAGTTCCAATAAAGATGAACCCAAAGAGACCAACACCAAGACACATTATAATTGAAGTTTCAAGAGTTAAGGACAAGGAGAGAATCTTAAAAGTAGAAGAGAAGAACAACTTGTTCATTCAAGGGATCCCCCATGCCTATGTGCAGATTTCTCAGCAGAAACTTTGTGGGTCAGTAAGGAGTGGCAAGATACATTCAGGCAAGAATATTCTACCTGGCCAAGTTGTCCTTCAGAATTGAAGGAGACATAAAGTTTTCCAGACAAGCAAATTTAAAGAAGTTCATCACCACTAGACTGGCCTTATAAGGAATGTTAAAGGGAGTTCTTTAAGCTGAAATGAAAGGGTACTAATTAGTAACAGGGAAACATATTAAAGTATAAATCTTACTTGTAAAAAATATCTGATGTAAAGATGGTGAGTTAATCACTTATAAAGCCTAGTATGAGGAGATTAAAAGACAAAAGTAGTGGGCCACCTTGGTGGCCTTGGTTGAGTGACTCTTGATTTTGGTTCAGGTCATGAACTCAGGGTCATGAGATCAAGCCCCACATCAGGCTCCATGCTCAGCATGGCGTCTGCTTGTACCTCTCCCTCTACTCCTCCTCTTTCTCTCCTCTTTATTTTATAAATAAATAAAATCTTTTAAAAAAAAGACAAAAGTAGTAAAAATAACTATAACTACAAAAACTTGTTAATGGATACGTAAGATAAAAAAAAGATGTAAATTATGACTACCTAACATAAATTAGGTGAGGGGGAATTAAAAATGTAGAGCTTAGAATATGTTCTAATGTAAGTTGTTATAAACTTGAAATAGACTATTATAAATTGTTTTATGCATGGTATAAACCCAGCATCAGAGCACCTAAGTAAATATAATATTTGCTTATGTTCTTTATAGCTCTCCCTATTTTTCTTTAGGTTTTATTTATTTATTTATTTATATTTTATACCAAAATTTATTTATTTATTATTTATTTATAAACCATGGTATAAACCTATATAACCTCATGGTAACCACAAGCAAAAACCTGTAGTAGATACAGAAAAGATAAAGAGAATGGAATCCAAGCATGCCACTAAAGAAAAACATCAAGTCACAAAGGAAGAGAGCAAGAGAGGAAGGAAGGAACAACGGAATTACAGAATATCCAGAAAACAAGGAACAAAATGGCATTAGAAGTAGAAACTGATTGGGGCTCCTGGGTGGCTCAGTTGGATAAGAAGTACAAACTGATCAATAATTACTTTAAAGCAGACAGATTAAGTTCTCTAATCCAAAAATTTAGAATGGCTGAATGGATTAAAAAGAATGACCCAACTAAATGCTACCTACCAGAGACTCACTTTAGCTTTAAAGATAGACACAGACTGAAAGTGAAGGGATAGAAGAAAATATGCCATGCAAATGGAAACCAAAAGAAAGCTATAGTAGCTATGCTTGTCAGACAAAATAGACTTTATTTTTTCTAAGATTTACGTATTTATTAGAGAGCCGCATGCAAATGAGGGGGGGGCAGAGAAAGAGAATCTCAAGCAGACTCCCCACTGAATGCAGAACCCGATGTGGGCTCGATCTCACTCACAACCCTGAGATCATGACCTGAGCCAAAACCAAGAGTGGGACGCTTAACCAAGTGAGCCACCTAGGAGCCCCCAAAATAGACTTTAACCTAAAAACTGTAATAATTGACAAAGAAGGTCATTATATAATGATAAAGTAGTCAACTCATCAAGAGGATATAACAACTGTAAATATTTATGTACCCAGCATCAGAGCACCTAAGTAAATATAATATTTGCTTATGTTCTTTATAGCTCTCCCTATTTTTCTTTAGATTTTATTTTTTATTTATTTGACAGAGAGACAGCAAGAGAGGGAACACAAGCAGAGGGAGTAGGAGAGGGAGAAGCAGGCTTCCCGCCTAACAGGGAGCCTGATGCGGGGCTCAGTCCCAGGACTCTGAGATCATGACCTGAGCTGAAGGCAGACGCTTCACAACTGAGCCACCTAGGTGCCCCGCTCTCCCCTTTTTTCTTCTCCAGTACAGGATGCAGTTTAAAATCACATATGGCTTTTAATTATCATTTCTCTTTGTGTCTTTTTATCTGGAATAGTTGCTCACCCTTTGTCTTATGACATTGACATTTTTGAATAATGCAGGTCCCATGTCCCCTTTTAATAGAATATTCCTTATTGTGTGGTTTTTTTGATGTCTCATCTTTAGATTCAGATTATACATCAGCAGTTGGAATACTACCAATATTGGAAACACTAACTGTGTTTCTTTTTTTTTTTTAGATTTTATTTATTTATTTGACAGAGAGATAGTGCAAGAAGGCAGAGCGGCAGGCAGAGGGAGAGGGAGAAGCAGACTCCCTGGTGAGCCGGGAGCTGGAGGCGGGGCTCGATCTCAGGACCTGGAGATCACGCCCTGAGCCAAAGGCAGACACTCAACCATCTGAGCCACCCAGGCACCCCGCCTGTGCCAATTTTTATTATGATGGTTGTAAAATGATTATTTCCTACCTCCAAACATCCTCTACCTTTACCAGTCAGGAGTTGACATTTTACTATAAGCAAGAAAGAGCTTTCCTGTCTTGTCTATCTGAGCTATAGACTCATTTATTCCACTTTCTTTTTTCTTCAGTACCATTTAATTGATGGTTTTCATGCAGAAATTATCCTAGATTTGTACCCTTCAGGTTGGTTCCTGTATTCTTTTGATAAGGCCCTATCATTTTTTATTTATTTATGTATTTGTTTTTAAAGATTTTACTTATTTGACAGAGAGCAAGAGCGAGCACAAGCAGGGGGAGCAGGAGGCAGAGGGAGAGGGAGAAGCAGGCTCCTTGCTGAGCAGGGAGCCTGATGCGGGGCTCGATCCCAGGACCTGGGATCATGACCTGAGCCACAGGCAGATGCTTAACTGACTGAGCCACCCAGGCCACCTGGCCCCATCATTTTTTAAAGCATTTTTTAAACTTTGTGTCATAATCTGATCCAGGATCATCTGATTCCTTCCTTGCCCTCGGCCTTGAAATCAGCCATTTTTCCAAGGAGCCTTGGCTCATTTGAGTGGAGAATAATATTAGAAATGAAGATGTAGGTTCTTGTGTATTTGGAATCAGTGTTTAAAAACTTTTGTTTCTTTTTAAGCTCAGATATTTGCCCATTTTCCATTTTAAGTGGACCAAAAATTATAATATACTTAGTTTTTATAATCAACTTACAGAAGGGTAGATTCTGCTTCTTAAGAGTTTTTCCAAAATTCTGAAAATGAAAATAAGCTGTAAGAGTTCCGGCTCCTATAGAATTACACTTAGGTTGTTAGATACTCACCAGAATTGTATGTTAGCTTTTCTGTGCTTATAACAGAAAGTCAGTGTTTGGAATTGGTCCCCCAAAATGGCACAAACAATGAGGTAGAATTTGAGAAAATAATATTAAAACTCGGATGATGTTCCTTTCTATGTCATCATTGTTTTTTCCAATTTTGGTGTGAAGTTAACTATGTTCTTTTTTAAAAATGTGTTTTTCCTTTATTTCTGGATCATATCATCAGTTCAAAAATAGATCTTTTTAATTCTCATTTGGTGTGAATTACTTCATACCAAATATACTATGACACATTATTTGGAAGCCTGAAGAGGAGGAACTTAGGGACACACACCATCCAAAGTATAATTGTGCAACTTTAAAAATGCTGGCTCTTATCTTTCCAGGATACAGTAACACTGTCAGTAATCACAAGCAAAACCTTTGCATTAAACTTTTGAAAGCATGTTCCCAAAAATATTCAACTAGACAATAGGATTGTAAATTTTTTTTATGTAATCAGTATAACAAGATAAATGTAAGGTTGCTTTTTATGGCTTATCTACAAAATGATAAACCCGTGTAAATTTTTTATTTGGCTGTATCTTTTTAAAGTCTTTTTAATGTGTTTATAAATGTGTTTATGAACCAATAATAATGATGCAATTCACGGTAAAGACATTTGGTATGTCAGCAAATAAATTGTTAAAGCATGGGAGGGAGAAATGGTTGAAGGTATATTGGAGAAGTAAGATGAGGAATAAAGAAAGAGGTACATAGAAAGAATAGGACATGTTTCTTAATCTCAACTGGCTTAAAATCTGTGTGTGAGGCAAAACCAAAATTTAAGTATAAAGATACTCCTAAGTACCTTTGCTAAGTACTAGTTCAGTGATGGAGCTAATAATTAAAGACAGGGCAGCTGAAATTTTATTTTAAAGACTTTAAAGGACTCAGTCTTACTTAAAAAACAAGAACTAGGGGGCGCCTGGGTGGCTCAGTTGGTGGGGTGTCTTTCTTCGTTCTGCTCAGGTCATGATCTCCAGGTCCTGGGATGGAGCCCCAGATTAGGCCACCTGGCTGGCTCAGCGGGGAGCCTGCTTCTCCCTCTGCCTCTCCCCCTGCTTCTGTGCTCTCTCTGTCTCTTTCTCAAATGAATAAATAAAATCTTTAAATAAATAAATAAATAAATAAAAACAAGAGCTAATGAAAGCTTAGAGTAAAGGAAATAGAAAGAGCAGTCCAGGCAAAAAGCTTATGGATAGAAAAAAAAAGATTATCATGTTTATGATACATTGAAGGCTTATCATGTTCCAGGCACTGTGCTAAAAGTTTTACAGCACTTTTATTTCCATTTTATTTAATTCACAGGTAATTTATTTTAGTTTATTCTCTCAAGAACAACACTTGTGGGGCGCCTGGGTGGGCGGCTTAGTTGGTTAAGGGTCTGCCTTTGGCTCAAGTCATAATCCCAGGGTCCTGGGACTGAGTCCAGCATCAGGCTTCCTGCTCAGCGGGGAGTCGCTTCTCCCTCTCCCTCTGCCCCTCCCCCGAGCTCGCTCTCTCTCTCTGTCTCTCTCTCAAATAAATAAATAAAATCTTAAAAAAACACCCCAAAAGACTAGCACTTGATAAGTTTTAACATTCCCGTTTTATGGGTGAGGCTAAAAGACTTACCCAGGACGTTCAGGTACTAAATCAAAATGCTTGAATCTGTCTCCAAAGACCAAATACCAATATGAAATACTAAAACATATATTATAAGACTGCAAAAATTATGTCAGTGTGTTATTGGTTCAAGAAAAATCATCAAGGGGGCGCCTGCGTGGCTCAGTTGGTTAAGCGACTGCCTTCGGCTCGGGTCATGATCCTGGAGTCCCAGGATCGAGTCCCACATCGGGCTCCCTGCTCAGCAGGGAGTCTGCTTCTCCCTCTGACCCTCTTCCCTCTCGTGCTTTCTATCTCATTCTCTCTCTCTCTCTCAAATAAATAAATAAAATCTTTAAAAAAAAAGAAAAAAAAGAAAAATCATCAAGAATAAGACCATAATTGGTCTTATTATTTATTATCAATATCTGACAATGGAAACATTACAAATCAGTGGAATCTGTACATTTTAACAAGTGTTATTTAAATAGGTATTGAACTTTGTGAGAAAAAAATAAATTTAAATGCTCATGGTAAAACACAACAATTCCAAATGATTGAGTAATTTATCTGGAAAAATGAAGTAATAAAAATGGATTTCTAAACTGCTCTCTTGTTGAGAAAACTTGGAACAGTGTAGGAAATCACATAAAACATTTGATAGATTTATCTGAAGAATAACCTAGTCGTTTTTTCTTTGTTTCTCTTTTCCCTCCCCTGGTTATCAAACACTTAAATTGTGCTCATTATAGAAAATTTAGAATGTATTGGGGAAAAAAGTAAGAGAACAAAAGAAAAAATAATAGGTGTATTTTGTTTTAATAATAAGGGTTTTTTTTTTAAAACTAAATCTCTGTATAGATATAATTAATGTCTACACATTAATTAACCATGGGTATAATATACTTAAACCATCTCCTAATGGGCATTTAATTCCCCTCTTGCCAATATTATGAACAACTGGGTGATGAATATCTCTCTTTGAAATAATCTTGATTCCATCAAGGAGGGTTTTGGCAGTGATTATCTATCTCACTGAATTAGAAATTACAAATAGAGAAGAATGAGAACTGGGCTTGCAATTCTCACTGCAATCAACATTATACTTTTTTTTTAAGATTTTATTTTTTAAGTAATCTCTACACCCAACGTGGGGCTCGAACTCACAACCCCAAGATCAAGAGTCACACGCTCCACCTACTGAGACAACCAGGTGCCCCACAGTCAACATTATACTTGATGGTATCCTAGAGACTAATTCTCAGACCTCACTCAACCAAGAGAATCTAGTGAAAACTAGCATAAGTAACATAATTCAGACAGAGATAAAAATTGGTGGGACATATATCCTGAATTTATTCTAAAGTTTGTTTGATAATTTGCAACATGTACAAATATCCACATAGGATTCTCTTTATAGTAGGAATGGTGAAGATTATGCTTTTTGTGAAAGCGTCCTTTCTCCATCCTCTCCCCTTTTCAAACTGAGAATTGTTTAATGGACAGAATGCTGTATATTAACACTCCCCTTGACATCCATCACAGATGCATTCTGTAGAGAAAACATTTCATTGAATTAACTATCACTGATTAGTATTATATGCTTAAAATGATAGGAGACATTAAAACAACAGGAGAAACTGTTGAGAACAGACTCCCAAAGTCCTTTAATATTAAATGCCTTTTCCTAAATTTTGACAGTTTTACACTAGGAAGGACTGCACAGCAAGAACTGTGTATTGTTATTACTACATGCAACTATACTTAATGGAAAAGAGTGTGGACATCTTTCCAGATTTATAGTTTGACTTTTCATATGTCTTCTCTTCTAAACAGTTTCTTTGAACTAATACCTATTTCTTTTAAAGGTTTTATATGAATACAAAACAATGGAAAGAGAACTAGCCCAAGAGTTAGAAGACTTATTAATCCTTATTCTACTTTTTTTAAAAAGATTTTATTTATTTATTTGACAGAGAGAGACACAGTGGGAACAGGAACACAAGCAGAGGGAGTAGAGAGGGAGAAGCAGGCTTCCTGCTGAGCCGGGAGCCTGACGCGGGGCTTGATCCCAGGACCCTGGGATCATGACCTGAGCCAAAGGCAGACGCTTAACAACTGAACCACCCAGGCGCCCCATCCTCATTCTACATTGAATGAGCTTGTATGATCATGGCAAGTGATTTCATGTCTCCAGGCATGAGATTCCTTGTTTGTAAAATGAAGTAGATACCTTCTGGTACTATATTGTTTTTATTATTCTATCATGTTAACTACATCTGATTTTATACTTTTTTAAAAAAAGATTTATTTATTCACCTTATAGAAAGACAGCACTTGAGCGCAAGTGGGGTGAGGGGCAGAGGGAAAGAATCTCAGGCTCACTGCCAAGCAGGGAGCCCAATGCTGGGCTCAGTCTCACGACTCTAAAATCTTGACCTGAGCTGAAATCAAGAGTTGGACACTTAACTGACTGAGCCACCCAAGCACCCCTATAGTTTTTTTAAAAGTGTAATCTCTATACCCACTGCGGGGCTCAAACTCACTACCCTGAGATTAAGAGTCAGATGTTCTTCTAACTGAGCCGGTCAGGCACCCCTAACTACATCTGATTTTAGAGATATATTTTAATTTTGCTCATAGTAGATATGAAGTTTTTACCACAATTATGATCCACAGAATATTATTCTTTGTCATCTGAATAAGACCTACTTTTTAGACCAATATGTCTAATATGATCAAATGGCCTATGTCTTTATGGAATGTTTCAGTATGCCATGTTACATGATCATTAAGGTTTCAACATGTATTTATTTATTTTTTAAGATTTTATTTATTTATTTGACAGAGAGAGACAGTGAGCAAGAGAGGGAACACAAGCAGGGGGAGTGGGAGAGGGAGAAGCAGGCTTCCCTTGGAGCAGGGAGCCCGATGTGGGGCTTGATCCCAGGACCCTAGGATCATGACCTGAGCCGAAGGCAGATGCTTAACTCCTGAGCCACCCAGGCACCCCTCAACATGTATTCTTTAAAAAAATAAATTGAAATCTTGGATCTTAGTGTCCAGCATTATAAACTTCTAAATTAGGGATTTTAGGGAAGTCCCTTTTATTTACGTTAAGCTTAAATTATGAATTTGTAAACTTAAGTTCTATGATCTTGTAACTCACCAAATAATATTAATATAATTTTTTCATCTAAAAACGAATTTAATGTTTTATCATTTCTAATCTTTTTTACCAATTTTAACACATAGTGGAAAAGAACTTTCAAAAGAGCCCATTGACTTCTGTGATTCACAAAATAATATTCTTGAATTTATGAGAACCTAATTTCGAGTTGGTTAACCTTGTTAGAAAGAAACAAACAAGAAGTTTGTCTGCAGTTTCCTCATACAAAAGTTTGTACTCATTATCTCTTTTTCTTCAGAGATAAGGATTAGCTTAATAGTATTTCTCATAATGTTGACATTTGAAGTCAGCCCTAGATGCTCTTAATAATCTTATAAGATATACCAAAGAATTCTTGAGTACTATCTAACAATTGATTTGAATTAATTATGTCTTGGGGATAAAGGATGAGGAACATAGTGCCAGTGACCATATTCTTCAGCTTATGATGATTTATTTATTAACTCTGATTTATTCACTGCATATTAGCTGGAAGGTAAAAGGTGTTTAAAAAAAGATACGCAGTAAGAATTCCTGAAATAAAAGATGCCAAAAATCAAAGCTTCAACAAATTATCATTATCATGTTTCTTATATTAAAAAGTATATTACAAGTTAATCTATTTTATCCACTAATAATGTCAACATAGGCATAAGTAGTGTTTAGTTCATATTTTTAAAAGGTATAGAAGGACTAAAATTAGGAAAATGAAATAGGCAGGATGGATATATACTAAAATTCAAGCTGGTCATGTACATAGCATACTGCCTTTTTCTAAGCTTGACCTCTTTGGATGCTTTGACTTGTCTCATTGTTGGATTTCTTCTTTTCCCTTTCCCTTCCCCTCCGACTGTTCTATTTGTCCTTTAAGTTCCAGCTCACTGCTGCGGGCCTCACTGATTTCCCTTCTCAGAGTTTCTCAAGCACTTTAAATATGAACTTCAAAATGTTACAGTATTGTTTTGCACTTATTGCTGTTATTTCACCTGTGTTGGTTTTAGCACTTAAGCTAGAATATAAATTTCCTGACACAAAGAACTGCACCTTATCCTTCTGTGACACCTGCTATGTGGCCAACCATTTAGTAAGTGTTTAATAAATAAACATACTGATACATTACTATTTACTTTTTAAAACTTTAAACTTTTTGTTATAAAGATAGTACATGAGTAAACATTTTAGCAAATTATTTTTCACTAGATGTGTGTATATTTTTATGTGGTATATGTCAACCATAATCCCATGACCCAAAGACAAGTGCTAAGAAAAATGCTTATTTTTTGGAGTATAACCTTACAGGCCTTTTCTCCTCCATATTAAAAATGTAAACATATTTAACACTATTTACTGTTTACTACTTTTTAAACTTGTTGAATTTAGTATATTCCTATGTCATATTTTTGGTTACCTTTAAAAATTGTTTTTATAGCCATTTTGTTGCTTTTTTTTTAATTGAGATATAATTGACTTTATAGCCATTATTTCTAAACAGAGCTTTAACTTCTTGTCCTGTTCTTATAATAATGGAAAAAACACTTACTGAAAGAGGAATGGAACTTGCATTTATTGAGCCTTTAAAATATGCAAGGCATATTGCCTCCTGATTACTACCCATTCCTTTCTTCCATCTCCAGCCCCAATCTCTGTCCTCTTTAGTTTTCTAAACTCAGTAAATGTCATTACAATCCATCCATGTGTTCAAACAAAAAATTTAGAGTTACCACTTATCCTCACTTTCTTTCATCCTGCACATTCTAGCCATCAGCAAATCCTATCAATTCTACTTCCAGATTGAATCCTTAATCATCTACTTTTCTTCTCTCTCTTGTTACTACTCTACTGTACGTCTTGTCTGAACTAACAGGCTTCTAACAATGCCTTCCTATGTCTAGTTTTGCAATCTATTCTCCATTCAACTTTAGAGTGATTTTTTTCAAAACAGAATTGAGATTAGCCTTCTTACTTAAAACTCTTCAACAAACAATTTAATAAAAAATGCACAGAGGGAGTGCCAGGGTAGCTCAGTTTGGTTAAGGGGCTTACTCTTGATTACAGCTCAGGTCATGATCTCAGGGTCCTGGGATCCATTTCTGCATTGGTCTCTGCGCTCAGCAGGGAGTCTGCTTCAGGATTCTCTCTCTCCCTCTGCACCCCCTCCCCTGCTTGCACACACACTCTCTCAAATAAATAAATATTTTTAAAAAATGCACAGAGGAACTAAATAGACTTTTTCCGCAAAGAAGACATACAGATGGCCAACAGACACATGAAGAGATGCTCAACATTGCTCATCATCAGGGAAATGCAAATCAAAACCACAATGAGATATCACCTTACACCTCTCATAATTGCTAAAATCAAAAAGACAAGAAATGTGTTGGCAAGGATATGGGAAAAAGGGAATCTTTGTACACTATTAGTAGGAATGTAAACTGGTATAGCCACTGTGGAAAATAGTATGGAGGTCTCTCAAAAAATTAAAAAGAGAAATTAAAAAGAGAAATACCATATGATCCAGTAATTCCACTACTGGGTATTTACCCAAAGAAAATGAAAACACTAACTTGAAAAGAGATACACACCTTTATTTTTACTGCAGCATCATTTACAATAGCCAAGATATGGAAGCAACCTAAGTGTACATCAAGAAACAAATGGATAAGGAAGATATTCCAGATATATAGTGGAATATCACAGTCATAATAAAGGATGAGGTCATGCCATTTGTAACAAACTGGATGGACCTAGAGGGTATTATGCTAAGTGAAATAAGTCAGACTGAGAAAGACAAATATCATATGATTTCACTCTTGTGGAATCTAAAAAACAAATCAAATTAATAAGCAAACAAAAAACAGAATCAGACCTATAAATAACAGAAAACAAAGTGATGGTTGCCAGAGGAAAGGATGGGCAAAATGGATGAAGAGGACTTCAACTTATGGAATAAATAAATCACAGGAATAAAAGTCACAGCACAGGGAATATAGTCAATGATGTTGTAATAGTGTTGTATGGTGACAGATGGTAGCTACATTTGTGGTGAGCAATAGTTTTCTTCATTACTACTTAGGTTTTATATATTCTTGCTGCTTTTGTGTTTCTTAAAATACACCAAACTCCTTCTTATCTTAGGTCCTTTGCATTTGCCTGTGTCTCTGTCTGAATTGTGCTGTCCTGAGATTTCAAGAGACTAGTTGCTAGTCTTGCAGATGTCAGCTCCAACTTGACCTTCTCAGAGAGGCTTTCTTTGACTTCTGTTGCTCTGTTTGTCTCCCCAGTCACTCTCTATTGTTCATCTTTTTTTTAAATCTTCATAGGACTTAACACAAACAAATTATTTTGCTCATTGGTTTATTCATCTTTTCATTTGGCCTCCCCTACCAGAATGTGTGCTTCATAAGAGCAGGGGCTCTGTCACTACTGTAGCCTTAGTGCTTGGCACTTGGTGGACACCCAGTAAGATAAGTTAAATGTGCAAACAAGTTTACATATCACTAATCATTTTTTATAGTTTATATGCCAACATTGTAACCTCTCAATCTCTATTTGCTTGTCCTTTGAGAAGTTTGAATTAGATGTTTTTCTAAGGTCCATTTAAAAAAGCTTTTCACAGACCATTCTCTGGACTCAGACCTTAGTTCTATAAGTTTACTAGAAGTGTAATTTTGGGTAAATTACTTTACCTCTTGCTATGTAAATTTTTCCACCATGGGTAAGTCATGAAAATAGCACCTACTTCAGAGGGTTGTTGGAAGGGTTTAATAAGATAATGCACTTACATCTACAAAAATATAGATCTATGGGAAGAATATAGATCTTTGTCTCTTTGGTTGACTTCTAAATCCCCATCACTTGCAACCATGTCAATATATAGTAGGTGTTCAATAAAGGTTTTATTTGCTTTAATTTTTATTATGGAAATTCTTAAACATATAGAAAATTAAGTCACTAATTTAATGAACTCCATTACACTGTATCCACCTTTAAAAATTAAAAAAATAAAAATTACCAGCATTTGTCAATCTTTTAAAATCTAAATCCTTGATTTTTTTTTTAGGGATAGGCATTTTTTTTTGGATTTCATTTATTTTTTAAATTTTTTCCCCTTTAATTTTTTATTGTTATGTTAATCACCATACATCATTAGTTTGTGATTTAGTGTTCCATGATTCATTGTTTGTGCATAACACCCAGTGCTCCAGGCAGAACGTGCCCTCTTTAATACCCATCACCAGGCTAACCCATCCCCCCAGCCCACTCCCCTCTAGAACCCTCAGTTTGTTTTTCAGAGTCCATCGTCTTTCATGGTTCGTCTCCCCCTCCGATTTACCCCCCTTCATTTTTCCCCACCTACTATCTTCTTTTTTTTTTCTTAACATATATCGCATTATTTGTCTCAGAGGTACAGATCTGTGATTCAACAGTCTTGCACAATTCACAGCGCTCACCATAGCACAAACCCTCCCCAATGTCTATCACCCAGCCACCCCATCCCTCCCACCCCACCCCCACTCCAGAAACCCTCCAGTTTGTTTCCTGAGATTAAGGATTCGTCATATCAGTGAGGTCATATGATACATGTCTTTCTCTGATTGACTTATTTCACTCAGCATAACACCCTCCAGTTCCATCCACGTCGTTCCAAATGGCAAGATCTCATTCCTTTTGATGACTGCATAATATCCCATTGTATATATATACCACATCTTCTTTATCCATTCATCTGTTGATAGACATCTAGGCTCTTTCCACAGTTTGGCTATTGTGGACATTGCTGTTATAAACATTGGGGTGCACGTACCCCTTAGGATCCCTTCATTTGTATCCTTGGGGTAAATACCCAGTAGTGCAATTGCTGGATCGTATGGTAGCTCTATTTTCAACTTTTTGAGGAACCTCCATACTGTTTTCCAGAGGGGTTGCACCAGCTTGCATTCCCACCAACAGTGTGGGAGGGTTCCCCTTTCTCCACATCCCTGCCAACATCTGTCGTTTCCTGACTTGTTAATTTTAGCCATTCTGACTGGTGTGAGGTGGTATCTCATTGAGGTTTTGATTTGGATTTCCCTGATGCCGAGCGATGTTGAGCACTTTTTCATGTGTCCATTGGCCATCTGGATGTCTTCTTTGGAAAAATGTCTGTTCATGTCTTCTGCCCATTTCCTGATTGGATTATTTGTTCTTTGGGTGTTGTGTTGGATAAGTTCTTTCTAGATTTTGGATACTAGCCCTTTATTTGATGTGTCATTTGCAAATATCTTCTCCCATTCTGTCAGTTGTCTTTTGGTTTTGGGGACTGTTTCTTTTGCTGTGCAAAAGCTTTTTATCTTGATGAAGTCCCAAGAGTGCATTTTTGCCCTTGCTTCCCTTGCCTTTGGCGATGTTTCTAGGAAGAAGTTGCTGCGGCTGAGGTCGAAGAGGTTGCTACCTGTGTTCTCCTTTAGGATTTTGATGGACTCCTGTCTCACATTTAGGTCTTCCAACCATTTGGAGTCTATTTTTGTGTGTGGTGTAAGGAAATGGTCTGGTTTCATTCTTCTGCATGTGGCTGTCCAATTTTCCCAACACCATTTGTTGAAGAGACTGTCTTTTTTCCATTGGACATTCTTTCCTACTTTGTCAAAGATGAGTTGACCATAGAGTTGAGGGTCCATTTCTAGGCTCTCGATTCTGTTCCATTGATCTATGTGTCTGTTTTTGTGCCAGTACCATACTGTCTTGATGATGACAGCTTTGTAATAGAACTGGAAGTCCGGAATTGTGATACCGCCAGCTTTGCTTTTCTTTTTCAACATTCCTCTGGCTATTCGGGGTCTTTTCTGGTTCCATACAAATTTTAGGATTATTTGTTCCATTTCTTTGAAAAAAGGTGGATGGTATTTTGATGGGGATTGCACTGAATGTGTAGATTGCTCTAGGTAGCATTGACATCTTCACAATATTTGTTCTTCCGATCCATGAGCATGGAACATTTTTCCATATCTTTGTGTCTTCCTCAATTTCTTTCATGAGTATTTTATAGTTTTCTGAGTACAGATCCTTTGCCTCTTTGGTTAGATTTATTCCTAGGTATCTTATGGTTTTGGGTGCAGTAGTAAATGGGATCGACTCTTTGATTTGTCTCTCTTCTATCTTCTCGTTGGTGTATAGGAATGCCACTGATTTCTGTGCATTGATATTATGTCCTGCCACTTTACTGAATTCCTGTATGAGTTCTAGCAGTTTTGGAGTGGAGTCTTTTGGGTTTTCCACATAAAGTATCATATCATCTGCAAAGAGTGAGAGTTTGACTTCTTTGCCAATTTGGATGCCTTTGATTTCTTTTTGTTGTCTGATTGCTGTGGCTAGGACTTCTAATACTATGTTGAATAGCAATGGTGATAGTGGACATCCCTGCCGCATTCCTGACCTTAGGGGGAAAGCCTTCAGTTTTTCCCCATTGAGAATGATATTTGCTGTAGGTTTTTCATAGATGGCTTTTATGATACTGAGGTATGTACCCTCTATCCCTATACTCTGAAGAGTTTTGATCAAGAAAGGATGCTGTACTTTGTCAAATGCCTTTTCTGCATCTGTTGAGAGGATCATATGATTCTTGTTCTTTCTTTTGTTAATGTATTGTATCACGTTGATTGATTTGCGGATGTTGAACCAATGTTGCAGCCCAGGGATAAATCCCACTTGGTCGTGGTGAATAATCCTTTTAATGTACTCTGGGATCCTATTGGCTAGTATTTTGGTGAGAATTTTTGCCTCCATGTTCATCAAAGATATTGGTCTGTAATTCTCCTTTTTGATGGGGTCTTTGTCTGATTTGGGGCTCAAGGTAATGGTGGCCTCATAAAACAAGGTTGGAAGTTTTCCTTCCATTTCTATTTTTTGGAACAGTTTCAGGAGAATAGGTATTAATTCTTCTTTAAATGTTTGGTAGAATACCCCTGGGAAGCCATCTGGCCCTGGGCTTTTGTTTTTTGGGAGATTTTTGATGACTGCTTCAATTTCCTTAGTGGTTATAGGTCTGTTCAGGTTTTCTATTTCTTCCTGGTTCAATTTTGGTAGTTAATACATCTCTAGGAATGCACCCATTTCTTCCAGGTTATCTAATTTGCTGGCATAGGGTTGCTCATAATATGTTCTTATAATTGTTTGTATTTCTTTGGTGTTGGTTGTGATCTCTCCTCTTTCATTCATTATTTTGTTGATTTGGGTCATTTCTCTTTTCTTTTTGATAGGTCTGGCCAGGGGCTTATCAATCTTGTTAATTCTTCCAAAGAACCAGCTCCTAGTTTCGTTGATCTGTTCTACTGTTCTTTTGGTTTCTATTTCATTGATTTCTGCTCTCATCTTTATGATTTCTCTTCTCCTGCTGGGTTTAGGCTTTATTTGCTGTTCTTTCCCCAGCTCGTTTAGGTGTAGGGTTAGGTTGTGTATTTGAGACCTTTCTTGTTTCTTGAGAAAGGCTTGTATTGCTATATACTTTCCTCTCAGGACTGCCTTTGCTGTATCCCAAAGATTTTGAACAGTTGTGTTTTCATTTTCATTTGTTTCCATGAATTTTTTTAATTCTTCTTTAATTTCTTGGTTGACCCATTCATTCTTTAGCAGGATGCTCTTTAGCCTCCATGTATTTGAGTTCTTTCCGACTTTCCTCTTGTGCTTGAGTTCTAGTTTCAAAGCATTGTGGTCTGAAAATATGCAGGGAATGATCCCAATCTTTTGTTACTGGTTGAGACCTGATTTGTGACCTAGGATGTGATCAATTCTGGAGAATGTTCCATGGGCACTAGAGAAGAATGTGTATTCCGTTGCTTTGGGATGGAGTGTTCTGAATATGTCGGTGAAGTCCATTTGGTCCAGTGTTTCATTTAAAGTCTTTATTTCCTTGTTGATCCTTTGCTTAGATGATATGTCCATTTCAGTGAGGGGGGTGTTAAAGTCCCCCACTATTATTGTATTGTTGTCAATGTGTTTCTTTGCTTTTGTTATTAATCGCCTTATATAATTGGCTGCTCCCACGTTAGGGGCATAGATATTTACAATTGTTAGATCTTCTTGTTGGATAGACCCTTTAAGTAGGCTATAGTGTCCTTCTTCATCTCTTATTACAGTCTTTGTTTTAAAATCTAATTTTTCTGATATAAGGATTGCCACCCCAGCTTTCTTTTGGTGTCCATTAGCATGGTAAATGGTTTTCCACCCCCTCACTTTCAATGTGGGGGTGTCTTTGGGTCTAAAATGAGTCTCTTGCAGACAGCATATCGATGGGTCTTGTTTTTTAATCCAATCTGATAGCCTGTGTCTTTTGATTGGGGCATTGAGCCCATTTACATTCAGGGTAACTATTGAAAGATATGAATTTGTATGTTGTCTGTGTTCCTTTCCGATCTATGCTGCTTTTAGGCTCTCTCTTTGCTTAGAGGACCCCTTTCAATATTTCTTGGAGGGCTGGTTTCGTGTTTGCAAATTCTTTTAGTTTTTGTTTGTCCTGGAAGCTTTTTCTCTCTCCTTCTATTTTCAATGACAGCCTAGCTGGATATAGTATTCTTGGCTGCATATTTTTCTCGTTTAGTGCTCTGAAGATATCATGCCAGTCCTTTCTGGCCTGCCAGGTCTCTGTGGATAGGTCTGTTGTCAGTCTACTGTTTCTACCATTATAGGTTACATATCTCTTCTCCCGAGCTGCTTTCAAGATTTTCTCTTTGTCTCTGAGACTCGTACATTTTACTATTAGATGTCAGGGTGTTGACCTATTTTTAATGATTTTGAGAGGTGTCCTCTGTGCCTCCTGGATTTTGATGCTTGTTTCCTTCCCCACATTAGGGAAGTTCTCTGTTATAATTTGCTCCAATATACCTTCTGTTCCTCTCTCTCTTTCTTCTTTTTCTGGGATCCCAATTATTCTAATGTTGTTTTGTCTTATGGTATCGCTTATCTCTCAGATTCTACCCTTGTGATCCAGTAGTTGTTCATCTCTCTTTTTCTCAGCCTCTTTATTTTCCATCATTTGGTCTTCTATATTGCTGATTCTCTCTTCTGCCTTATTTTTCCTAGCACTTAGTGCCCCCATTTTTTATTGCACCTCATTAATAGCCTTTTTGATTTCACCTTGGTTAGATTTTAGTTCTTTTATTTCTCCAGAAAGGGTTTCTGTAATAACTTCCATGCTTTTTTCAAGCCCAGCTAGTATCTTTAAAATCATGATTCTGAACTCTAGGTCCGACATCGTACTAATGTCCATATTGAGTAGGTCCCTGGCAGACAGTACTACCTCTTGTTCTTTTTGTTGAGGTGATTTTTTCTGTCTTGTCATTTTGTCCAGAGGAGAATAGATGAATGAGAGAACAAAATGCTAACAGGGTAACAACATCCCCAGAAAATATACTCTAAACAAATGAGAAAAGACCTGAAACCAGGAGAAAAGGGAAAGAAAGAAAAAAGAGAAAAAAAAAAAGAAAAAGATAAAAACAAACAAAAACAGAACAAAACAAACAGAATATGATCACATATGATCAGGCTGGTGCATAGATCAGTGCCACACACTAGATTTTGGGTGTATTTTGGTCTGTTAGAAGAAAGTGCCTCCCAAAATTTTAAATAAAGAAAGACTTATATATGTACAAAATAAGGGTTGATACAACGAAGGGATGGAATATGATTGTCAAGATGAAAATTATAAAAAATTTTATAAAAGGAATTGATAAGATAAGAAGTTGTTTGAAAAAAGAAAGAAGAGGATTAAAAAAGGAAGAGAATGTGATCAGACGGGAGACTAGAACAAAGCCATACACTAGAAATTTAGGGTATATTTTGATCTGTGAGAAGAAACTATATCTCAAAATTTTAAAGAGAGAACAACATATATATATATATATATATGCCAAAAATAGGGGTAACTACTATGAAGGGATAGAATATGACTTTAAAAATGAAAAATAATTTTTTTTTAAAAAAGGGATTGATAAGATGTTGGTTGAAAAAGGGAAAAAGAAAAATTAAAAAAAAGACAGTTAAAAAAAATTAACTTTGAAAGACTAAAGAATCATGGGAAAAAGCCATGAATTCTATGTGCAGTATTCCCCTAGCACTGGATTTCTGCCCTTCTCATTGATGGGTAAACTTGGTCTTGGCCGGCTGTTCTTGCTGATCTTCTGGGGGAGGGGCCTGTTGCCGTGGTTCCCAAATGTCTTTGCCGGAGGCGGAATTGCCCCGCCCTTGTCGGTCAGGGCTAAGCAAGCTGCTCGGGTTTGCTCTCAGAAGCTTTTGTTCCCTGCAAGCTTTCTGTACAGCTTTGGAGGACGAGAGTGAAAATGGCGGCCTCCGAATCTCTGCCCTGGAGGAGCTGAGAGCTCGGGCCTTGCTCCTCAGTGCGCCCTCAGAGAAAAGCAGTCAATCACTCCCGTCTCCCTGGTCTCCAGCCGCACTCTGTGCTCACCCAGCCTGTGATCGAGCATTTCTATCTCTGGCACCCGACCCCGTGTGGAGTCTCCAAACACAGCAGATCCCTGCGCTGTGCTCCCGCACCACTCCCCCCGGGGGAGAAAGGGGAGTCTCCCTGGATCTGCTGCTTGTTGGGTCCCTGCTGGAGGAGCAGTGGCCCAACCGTGTTGCTGATCACGGTTTATGGCAACCCCGAGCTGAGAGCCCGCGCCTCAGCTCTGTCTCTGCAGCCGGCTTACCCACTCTGATACCTGGGAGCTCTGTCGCACAGGCACCCCCGGTCTTTCTGTGACCCTAAGGGTTCAGAGACCACACTGTCCTGCGAGGGTTGCACCCCCTGCTTAGCCACTGGAGCGACGTCCTTCAGCAGAGCCGACTTCTAAAAGTTCCAATTTTGTGCTCCGCGGCTCTATCACTTGCCAGAAGCGGCGGACGGAGGCCCCCTCCCCGCGTCTATCCTCCCAAATATCGCCTCAGATTCACTTCTCCGCACGTCCTACCTTCCAGAAAGTGGTCGCTTTTCTGTTCAGAGAGTTGGTGCTATTCTTTTCTTTGATCTCCTGTTGAGTTCATAGGTGTTCAGAATGGTTTGATCCCTATTCAGCTGAATTCCTGAGACCAGACGAAATCCAGGTGTCCTACTCCTCCGCCATCTTGCTCCGCCCCCTAGGGCTAGGCATTTTAATGTAAACCCCAGACACCATATTTCCACTATAGATATTTTAGTATGCATCTCTAACTGATAAGGGTTTTTTTACATATCATTCTACCATTATAATATTTAACAAAATTAAGTATGACTTTGAATAGTTCCTTAATATCATCATCCGACTTATTGTCTCAAAAATGTCTTGGTTTATTTAAATCATAATCCAGATAAGGTATACACATTGTAATGTTGATATTTCTTAAATTTCTTCTATAACAGTCCCACTCTTGGGGGTGGTGGAGAAACTGGGTCATTTGTTCTATGGAATGCCGTACATGCTAGATTTGGCTGATTAATTCCCCATATTATTATTTAACTTGTACCTCTGTTTGGTATATTTTCCATAAAGTGATAATGAGATTTAGAGGCTTGATTAGATTCACATTCAATTTTAAAAGCAAGACTATTTCAAAGATTGTGCTATATTTCCTATCAAGAGGAACTTAATTTCTGGTTGCTCTGTTTTTAGTAATATGAAGATTGATTTGTGGGTTTGAGGTAGTGCCACCCTTCACTTAATGGTTTTAGTATCTATTGATGATCCTTGCCTAAATACATTATTTCAATAGGAATTGCAAAAAGGTAACTTCCTCATTCTGTTATTCCTTCTGCATTTATTAACTGAATGAAATTCATCTATAAAATAGAACTTTTATCAACTACACTTCAATATAAAATATAGTAAATTTAATTACTTACTCTTTTTTTTTAAAAAAATGTGTAAAATAGTAGATTAGTACCCTAGCAATCATCACTAGTGACCACGTAAAAAAATTGTCATTATGGACTCATGCATTTTTGTGTTTGAGGAGTTTCAATCAACTGCAATTTTTATTCATTTTGAATAAAATGAATGTTTCTGTTATTCCTTGACACAATAAGATGAATAGGCTCATTTTGTACATTTTTCTGACCCAGATATAGAATGTCATTTCTCCAAGGAGTTCTGGTTTCCTGTACTGAGAAATAGTATTTAACAAAATTTTATTGTATAAATGAATTAATTAACACTGATATGATGATTAGTATAGCATAGAGTATATGTTAGTTGTTATTTTCTTTTCTATTTTCATATTAATTAGTCTTGAGCAGTGATTCTCAAAGTGTGGTCCCTGAACCAGCAGTATCAGCATCACTGGGTAACTTGTTAGAATGTAAATCCCCACCTCAGACCTACTAATCAGAAATACTAGGGATGGGACATAGAAATCTGTTTTAATAAGGCCTGCATGGTTTGATGCACACTAAAGTTTGAGAACTGTTGATCCAGGGTAGAAGTTCCTAACTCATTTAGTGAGAAGGGACCACAGATACACTAAATATTTTCCTGGGGTAGCTGTGCAGTAGCCTAGCTCCGAACAGCCTTGTCTGTTTTCTCATCTTTTCAGACCTTACCTTACTTTATGAAATATGAGAATTAATGAAACATATCAACTAGAATAATCTATTTATGAAATAAGTATTCTGTTTACCTAGCCTTCTAAGGATATAGAACCTATGCACATAAACATACTTCAGTTTCACACATTTTGTATTTTAAAATAGCTTATGATAGCCTTTTCCAATGTATATTCCATAGGGCACTAGATCCTCTAAATGTTCTGTAATAAAGAGGTTTCACTGGTCCAGTAAGTTTGAGAAATATTTTATATCTCCTTTGCTTGGCATTGCACAAACAATATTTGCATATCAAAGTCTGAGAAACCCTGCAGTAAAGAAACATGTTTAACTTGGCTTTAACTTAGTGTTTCCAAAATTCTTTGATTAGAAGACCTTTCCACTAAGTAGTATTTATTAGCTTTCAGCAGAAAACACTTTGGGAAATACTGCCTTAGTATATCTTAAAAGAATAATAGTTTATTGACTATGTGCCACTTAAAAATAGGAAGCTTTCTGGGTGAAAATATAGTAGCTCTACAAATGAATTTGTTCTACCTTCAGAATACTATAGAACCCAGGAGCTGTTGAAGGGGGAAAATATCTGGATATTGTCTTTGCTAAAGGTAAATTCAATTCTGAACTGAAGACTGGTGGCCTGATTTGTCTGAAAGCTTGTTATCCTAGTATGTGTATTTCTCATGTAGTCATTATTTTCTAGACCGATGCAAGGAAAAACCAGGTTTTATCATGTGGACATGTCAACATGATTAACAAGAAAGGAAGTATCTTTTCAGGGAGAATTATAGACCTTACAGAATTTTGCCACTACTTAGACTCTTTCATTTGCAATATTGGAAAATTTAAAAGTCCTTAAATTGCATAACTGAGGCAATTTTATATAGTGGTGTGCTGTAATAAATTGCTTATATTTCAAAAGGGAAATGTAGAACTGGTAATTTTTTACTTGTAATTCCTTTTATCCTCTTTTTTTAAAAGTATTTATTTGAGAGAGAGAGAGAGAGAGCACGAGCTGGGGGGAGGGACAGAGGGAGAGGGAGATAATTGGCTCTATCCCAGGACCCTGGGATCATGACCTGAGCTGAAAGCAGAGGCTTAACCAACTGAGCCACCCAGGTGCCCTCCTTTTATCCTCCTTTTTAACCAGAATGTTTAAAGAAATATTGTAAGAAGAGTTTTAGCATGAAATAACATTGTTGAAAATGAGCTTGGCACAGAGATGATGTTGGATTCAACAAGTCTTTTCAAGGTAGAAAAGACAGGAATCAAGCATCAAGAACACAAAAAGATGAGGTTGACAGATTCAGCCTGAGTGTCAGGACAAAATTCCTGAATCTTATGCCTAAGGAGTCAGCTCATAAAATCAGTAATATAATAACTCTTAGCATTTTTGTCTCAGGATATGTTTAAAGGGCAATAGTATTTTGGGGGCAGATTGATATGGTGAGTACTAATTTATCCCATATTATTGAAGTACAGAGACTGTGACCTACATAGAATGTAAACTACATAGAAGCTGAGGATTCCACTAGCACATGTAGTCCACAGTAATAATGGGCAGAAAAAAAATCTATAAATGGGCAAATTGTGGCATGTGCTTGTGATAGGTACAAGGGATAAGGTAACTTTGTGAGACAATTCAGTGAAGAGTGTTTAAGATAAACTTTTATCTTAAAAAAAAAAGATAAATTTGTATCCTTAATGGGACCTACTAGAATTAGGAATAATCTTAGGTTAGAAAAAGAGTTGCAGATGTTGTTCGGTGAGATAAAATATGTGAAAATGTTTTCTGCTATAAAATACTAAATTTCCGGGCTTCTGGGTGGCTCAGTCCATTAAGTGTCTGCCTTTAGCTCAGGTCATGATCCCCGGGTCCTTGGATCCAGCTCCATGTCGGGCTCCCTGCTCAGCGGGAGCCTGCTTCTCCCTCTCCCTCTGCTGCTGTGTTCTCTCACTTGCTCACTCGCTGTCTCTCTCTCAAATGAATAAATAAAATCTTTAAAAAAATATTAAATTTCAAAGCATTATTAATAACATCTATTACATTCATAGCCTATGTTTTAAAATTCCTGCTTATTTTTAATTTTCTCATTTCTTTTTTTTTTAAGATTTTATTTATTTATTTAATTGACAGAGAGAGAGAGAGAGAGAGAGACAGAGGGAACACAAGCAGCGGGGAGTGGAAGAGGGAGAAGCAGACTTCCTGCCGAGCAGGGAGCCTGATGCGGGACTCAATCCCAGGACCCTGGAATCATGACCTGAGCTGAAGGCAGTTGCTTAAGCAACTGAGCCACCCAGGCGCCCCGTTTCTCATATCTTTTCAATATGTGAAAATCTATCATTGTAAAACACAAACCAAATAAAGCCAGTATCATTACATAATTGTTACAGAAAAGTTGTTCTAGCAGGTAGAGAGAAGAGGCAGTATTCTCGTAGATGATAAATTATTTATAGTAAAATTTTTTTATAGAAAAATTTTTTATCAAAAATACCACATTACTACTGTCTCCTGGAACAAACCTTATTTTAACCAACAGTTTTTGGATTAAAAAGAATTTTTTTATCATAGTACTACATTTTGCTTTGAAAAGAGTATGAATTTTCTCTAAACTTATGACATTGTATTCTTGTAGGAGAGCTGTTGGAATTAAGAATAACAACATCTTATGATTTATACTACATTTACAAAGTAAAAGCCTCTGTAATAAAAAGTGATGTAAATAAAAATGGAATTGCTTTTACTTAATACTGATTTACATTATATTTGGCCTTTTTACTTTTTTGTTAATAACTATTTTATTTAGTGAATACTTAGTTAAAGAATAGCTTTAAGAAATGACCAATGCAGGGTGCCTAGGTGGCTCAGTTGGTTAAGCATCTGCCTTCAGTCAGGTTATGATCCCAGGGTCCTGGGATCGAGCCCCACATTGGGCTCCCTGGTCAGTGGGGAATCTGCTTCTCCCTCTGCCTTTCTCCCCCTACTTGTGCTCTCTCTCTCTCAAATAAATAAATAAAATCTTAAAAAAAAAAAAAAAAAAGGAAATGACCAATGCATTCTGTTTTGTGTTTTGGTCCAAGTAGGTGAATAGTCATTTATTTGAAATGGTTATCTCCTTAGTCAGGCTGGTTTCAAATGGTACTCTAGGGCGTTTATCACAGCCTCATAAAATGGATAGCTTTATGTCTTTGAGGAATTTTAGTCATTCTTTTGTCATTTCAGATTTGTTAGTAATCCATGAAGAATATGATTCATTATGTGTGGAAATCTTTGGCAAATTCATATTCATCACATTTTTATTATTTCTAAGGATTTCAAAAACCAACCTTTTAGCTTTTGCTTTGTAACAAATGAAAATCTTTCAAGAGCATAGGGACCTTATGACACATATAAAAAGTAAACAGATAGTTCCCTTCGGATATGTGCATTCCATAGACATCTAATACTTGGTTATAGTTCACTGTACTAGAAAATAGGCTCCAAAGGAGATAGAAAATACAGTTCTTGGCTTCTATGAGTGGGGGGAAAAAGACTTCCCTTAGTAAATTACCCAGAAAACTATTCCAGGAAAATTCATTCCTGCATGTATGCAGTGAACAAATATTCAGAAAGTATCAACTATGTGCCCAGGTCATGTTTTAGGAACTGGGAAATTATCAGTGAAAAGACAGAAATCCTGGTCTTTACAGAGCATATTCTAATGGAAGACACAGACAAAAAACAAGTGAAATGGGTAGTATGTTGGATGGTAACAAGTGCCATGGAGAAATATAAAGCAAGGAAAGAGGATAGGGAATGTTAGGAAATTGCAATTTTATTTTATTTTATTTTTTAAGATTTTTATTTGAGAGCAAGCTAGAGAAAGAGAGTGTGTATGTGCAAGCACAAGCAGGGGGTAGGGGCAGAGGGAGAAGCAGATTCCCATGGAGCAGGGAGTGGGATGTTGGGCTCGATACCAGGACCCTGGGATCATGACCTGAGCTGGAGGCAGACACTTAACTGACTGAGCCACCCAGGTGCCCCGGAATTGTAATTTTAAATAGGGTGCCAGCAAAGGCTTAACAGCAGAAGTCACTTGAATGAAGACCTAATGGAAATGAGGGAATTCATCATTAGAATATCTGTGAAAAGAGTATTCTAGGGAAAGGAATAACAAACAGTGGTTAGCTGGGAGCATGTCCAGCATGTTTGAGAGCAACAAGGAAGTAAAATGGGGCTAAAAAGGAATAGGAGAGACTGAAGGAGACTTAAAATAATCCAGACAAGCAAGCAATGATGGTGGCTCATAGCAATGTGGTAGGAGTGGACATGGTAAGCAGTCAGGATTTGCTGACAGTTTGGATATGGGATATGGGAGAGGAATCAGGGTTTTGTTTTGTTTTTTAATAATCTTTTATTGTTATGTTAATCACCATACATTATATCATTAGTTTTTGATGTAGTGTTCCATGATTCATTGTTTGTCCATGACACCCAGTGCTCCATGCAGAATGTGCCCTCCTTAATACCCATCACCAGGCTAACCCATCCCCCACCCCCCTCCCCTCTAGAACCCTCAGTTTGTTTTTCAGAGTCCATCGTCTCTCATGGTTTGTCTCCCCCTCCGACTTACTCCCCTTCATTCTTCCCCTCCTGCTATCTTCTTCTTTTTCTTTTTTCTTAACATATCTTGCATTATTTATTTCAGAAGTACAGATCCGTGATTCATCAGTCTTGTACAATTCACAGCGCTCACCATAGCACATACCCTCCCCAATGTCTATCACCCAGCCACCCCATCCCTCCCACCCCCCACCACTCCAGCAACCCTCAGTTTGTTTCCTGAGATTAAGAATTCCTCATATCAGTGAGGTCATATGATACATGTCTTTCTCTGATTGACTTATTTCACTCAGCATAACACCCTCCAGTTCCATCCACGTCGTTCCAAATGGCAAGATCTCATTCCTTTTGATGGTTGCATAATATTCCATTGTGCATATATACCACATCTTCTTTATCCATTCATCTGTCGATGGACATCTTGGCTCTTTCCACAGTTTGGCTATTGTGGACATTGCTGTTATAAACATTGGGGTGCACGTACCCCTTCGGATCCCTACATTTGTATCTTTGTGGTAAATACTCAGTAGTGCAATTGCTGGATCGTATGGTAGCTCTATTTTCAACTTTTTGAGGAACCTCCATACTGTTTTCCAGAGGGGTTGCACCAGCTTGCATTCCCACCAACAGTGTAGGAGGGTTCCCCTTTCTCCACATCCCCGCCAACATCTGTCGTTTCCTGACTTGTTAATTTTAGCCATTCTGACGAGTGTGAGGTGGTATCTCATTGAGGTTTTGATTTGGATTTCCCTGATGCCGAGCGATGTTGAGCACTTTTTCATGTGTCTGTTGGCCATTTGGATGTCTTCTTTGGAAAAATGTCTGTTCATGTCTTCTGCCCATTTCTTGACTGGATTATTTGTTCTTTGGGTGTTGAGTTGGATAAGTTCTTTCTAGATTTTGGATACTAGCCCTTTATCTGATGTGTCATTTGCAAATATCTTTTCCCATTCTGTCGGTTGTCTTTTGGTTTTGTGGACTGTTTCTTTTGCTGTGCAAAAGCTTTTTATCTTGATGAAGTCCCAAGAGTGCATTTTTGCCCTTGCTTCCCTTGCCTTTGGCGATGTTTCTAGGAAGAAGTTGCTGCGGCTGGGGTCAAAGAGGTTGCTACCTGTGTTCTCCTTTTAGGATTTTGATGGACTCCTGTCTCACGTTTAGGTCTTTCAACCATTTGGAGTCTCTTTTTGTGTGTGGTGTAAGGAAATGGTCCGGTTTCATTCTTCTGCATGTGGCTGTCCAATTTTCCCAACACCGTTTGTTGAAGAGACTGTCTTTTTTCCATTGGACATTCTTTCCTGCTTTGTCAAAGATGAGTTGACCATAGAGTTGAGGGTCCATTTCTGGGCTCTCGATTCTGTTCCGCTGATCTATGTGTCTGTTTTTGTGCCAGTACCATACTGTCTTGATGATGACAGCTTTGTAATAGAGCTGGAAGTCCGGAATTGTGATGCCGCCAGCTTTGCTTTTCTTTTTCAATATTCCTCTGGCTATTCGGGGTCTCTTCTGGTTCCATACAAATTTTAGGATTATTTGTTCCATTTCTTTGAAAAAGGTGGATGGTATTTTGATGGGGATTGCATTGAATGTGTAGATTGCTCTAGGTAGCACTGACACCTTCACAATGTTTGTTCTTCCAATCCATGAGCATGGAACGTTTTTCCATTTCTTTGTGTCTTCTTCAATTTCTTTCATGAGTATTTTATAGTTTTCTGAGTACAGATCCTTTACCTCTTTGGTTAAATTTATTCCTAGGTATCTTATGGTTTTGGGTGCAGTTGTAAATGGGATCGACTCCTTGATTTGTCTCTCTTCTGTCTTCTTGTTGGTGTATAGGAATGCCACTGATTTCTGTGCATTGATTTTATATCCTGCTACTTTACTGAATTCCTGTATGAGTTCTAGCAGTTTTGGGGTGGAGTCTTTTGGGTTTTCCAGATACAGTATCATATCATCTGCAAAGAGTGAGAGTTTGACTTCCTCTTTGCCAATTTGGATGCCTTTGATTTCTTTTTGTTGTCTGATTGCTGTGGCTAGGACTTCTAATACTATGTTGAATAGCAGTGGTGATATTGGACATCCATGCCGCGTTCCTGACCTTAGGGGAAAAGCTCTCAGCTTTTCCCCATTGAGAATGATATTCGCTGTAGGTTTTTCATAGATGGCTTTTATGATACTGAGATATGTACCCTCTATCCCTATACTCTGAAGAGTTTTGATCAAGAAAGGATGCTGTACTTTGTCAAATGCTTTCTCTGCATCTATTGAGAGGATCATATGATTCTTGTTCTTTCTTTTGTTAATGTATTGCATCACGTTGATTGATTTGCGGATGTTGAACCAGCCTTGCAGCCCAGGGATAAATCCCACTTGGTCGTGGTGAATAATCCTTTTAATGTACTGTTGGATCCTATTGGCTAGTATTTTGGTGAGAATTTTTGCATCCATGTTCATCAAGGATATTGGTCTGTAATTCTCCTTTTTGATGGGGTCTTTGTCTGGTTTGGGGATCAAGGTAATGATGGCCTCATAAAATGAGTTTGGAAGTTTTCCTTCCATTTCTATTTTTTGGAACAGTTTCAGGAGAATAGGTATTAATTCTTCTTTAAATATCTGGTAGAATTCCCCTGGGAAGCCATCTGGCCCTGGGCTTTTGTTTTTTGGGAGATTTTTGATGACTGCTTCAATTTCCTTAGTGGTTATAGGTCTGTTCAGGTTTTCTATTTCTTTCTGGTTCAATTTTGGTAGTTGATACATCTCTAGGAATGCACCCATTTCTTCCAGGTTATCTAATTTGCTGGCATAGGGTTGCTCATAATATGTTCTTATAATTGTTTGTATTTCTTTGGTGTTGGTTGTGATCTCTCCTCTTTCATTCATTATTTTGTTGATTTGGGCCATTTCTCTTTTCTTTTTGATAAGTCTGGCCAGGGGTTTATCAATCTTGTTAATTCTTTCAAAGAACCAGCTCCTAGTTTCGTTGATCTGTTCTACTGTTCTTTTGGTTTCTATTTCATTGATTTCTGCTCTCATCTTTATGATTTCTCTTCTCCTGCTGGGTTTAGGCTTTATTTGCTGTTCTTTCCCCAGCTCGTTTAGGTGTAGGGTTAGGTTGTGTATTTGAGACCTTTCTTGTTTCTTGAGAAAGGCTTGTATTGCTATATACTTTCCTCTCAGGACTGCCTTTGCTGTATCCCAAAGATTTTGAACAGTTGTGTTTTCATTTTCATTTGTTTCCATGAATTTTTTTAATTCTTCTTTAATTTCTTGGTTGACCCATTCATTCTTTAGCAGGATGCTCTTTAGCCTCCATGTATTTGAGTTCTTTCCGACTTTCCTCTTGTGCTTGAGTTCTAGTTTCAAAGCATTGTGGTCTGAAAATATGCAGGGAATGATCCCAATCTTTTGTTACTGGTTGAGACCTGATTTGTGACCTAGGATGTGATCAATTCTGGAGAATGTTCCATGGGCACTAGAGAAGAATGTGTATTCCGTTGCTTTGGGATGGAGTGTTCTGAATATGTCGGTGAAGTCCATTTGGTCCAGTGTTTCATTTAAAGTCTTTATTTCCTTGTTGATCCTTTGCTTAGATGATATGTCCATTTCAGTGAGGGGGGTGTTAAAGTCCCCCACTATTATTGTATTGTTGTCAATGTGTTTCTTTGCTTTTGTTATTAATCGCCTTATATAATTGGCTGCTCCCACGTTACGGGCATAGATATTTACAATTGTTAGGTCTTCTTGTTGGATAGACCCTTTAAGTAGGCTATAGTGTCCTTCTTCATCTCTTATTACAGTCTTTGTTTTAAAATCTAATTTTTCTGATATAAAGATTGCCACCCCAGCTTTCTTTTGGTGTCCATTAGCATGGTAAATGGTTTTCCACCCCCTCACTTTCAATGTGGGGGTGTCTTTGGGTCTAAAATGAGTCTCTTGCAGACAGCATATTGATGGGTCTTTTTTTTTAAATCCAATCTGATAGCCTGTGTCTTTTGATTGGGACATTTAGCCCATTTACATTCAGGGTAACTATGGAAAGCTATGAATTTAGTGCCCTTGTATTGCCTGTAAGGTGACTGTTACTGTATATTGTTTGTGTTCCTTTCTGATCTATGCTGCTTTTAGGCTCTCTTTTTGCTTAGAGGACCTCTTTCAATATTTCTTGTAGGGCTGGTTTTGTGTTTGCAAATTCCTTTAGTTTTTGTTTGTCCTGGAAGCTTTTTCTCTCTCCTTCTATTTTCAATGATAGCCTAGCTGGATATAGTATTCTTGGCTGCATATTTTTCTCATTTAGTGCTCTGAAGATATCATGCCAGTCCTTTCTGGCCTGCCAGGTCTCTGTGGATAGGTCTTTTGCTAATCTAATGTTTCTACCATTGTAGGTTACATATCTCTTCTCCCGAGCTGCTTTCAAGATTTTCTCTTTGTCTCTGAGACTCGTAAGTTTTACTATTAGATGTCGGGGTGTTGACCTATTTTTATTGATTTTGAGGGGTGTTCTCTGTGCCTCCTGGATTTTGATGCCTGTTTCCTTCCCCATATTAGGGAAGTTCTCTGCTATTATTTGCTCCAATATACCTTCTGCCCCTCTCTCTCTTTCTTCTTCTTCTGGGATCACAATTATTCTAATGTTGTTTTGTCTTATCGTATTGCTTATCTCTCAAATTCTGCCCTCGTGATCCTGTAGTTTTTTATCTCTCTTTTTCTTAGCCTCTTTATTTTCCATTATTTGCTCTTCTATATCGCTGATTCTCTCTTCTGCCTCATTTATCCTAGCAGTTAGTGCCGGCATTTTTGATTGCACCTCATTAATAGCCTTTTTGATTTCACCTTGGTTAGATTTTAGTTCTTTTATTTCTCCAGAAAGGGTTTCTCTAATAATTTCCACACTTTTTTCAAGCCCAGCTAGTATCTTTAAAGTCATGATTCTGAACTGTAGGTCCAATATCGTACTAATGTCAGTATTGAGTAGGTCCCTGGCAGACGGTACTACCTCTTGTTCTTTTTGCTGAGGTGATTTTTTTCGTCTTGTCATTTTGTCCAGAGGAGAACAGATGAATGAGAGAACAGAATGCTAACAGGTTAACAACGTCTCTAGCAAATATACTCTATACAAATCAGAAAAGACCTGAAACCAGGGGACAAGAAAGGGAAAAAAAGAAGAGGGGAAAAAAAGGAAAAAGAAAAAGATAAAAACAAACAAAAACAGAACAAAACAAAATAAAACAGAATATGATCAAATATGATCAGGCTAGTACATAGATCAGTGCCACACACTAGCTTTTGGGCATATTTTGGTCTGTTAGAAGAAAGTGCCTGCTAAAATTTTAAAGGAAGAAAGACTTATATGTGTACAAAATAAGGGTTGATACAATGAAGGGATGGCAGATGACTGTAAAGATGAAAATTATAAAAGATTTTATAAAAGGAATTGTTAAGTTGTTTTTAAAAAGAAAGAAGATTTAAAAAGAAAAAAAAAGGGAGAGAATGTGATCAGGCAGGAGACTAGAACAAAGCCATACACTAGTGATTTAGGGTATATTTTGATCTGTTAGGAGAAATTGTATCTCAAAATTTTAAAGAGAGAACTACTTATATATATATGCCAAAAATAAGGGTAACTACTATGAAGGGATAAAAATATGACTCTCAAAATGAAAAATAAAAAAATGTTTTTTTAAAAGGGATTGATAAAATGTTTGAAAAAGGGAAAAAATTTCAAAAAAAGACAGTTAAAATTAACTTTGAAAAACTAATGAATTATGGTAAAAAAAAGCCATGAATTCTATGTGCAGTATTCCCCTAGCGCTGGAGTTCTCCCGTTCTCCTTGGTCAGTAAACTTGGTCTTGGCTTGCTGGCTGTTCCTGCTGATCTTCGGGGGGGGGGGGGGGGGGGGCTGTTGCCGTGGTTCCCAAATGTCTTTGCTGGAGGCGGAATTGCCCCGTCCTTGTGAGTCCGGGCTAAGCAAGGTGCTCGGGTTTGCTCTCAGAAGCTTTTGTTCCCTGCAAGCTCTCAGTACAGCTTTGGAGGACCAGGGTGAAAATTGTGGCCTCCCAATCTCTGCCCGAAGGAGCTGAGAACTCAGGGCCCCGCTCCTTAGTGTGCCCCCAGAGAAAAGCAGTCACTCTTGTCTCTCTGGTCTCCGGCCGCACTCCATGTTCACCTGGCCTGTGATCGAGTGTTTCTATCTCTGGCACCCAACCCCGTGTGGAGTCTCCAAACCCAGCAGATCCCTGCGGTGCGCGCTCCTCCCGGGGGAGGAAGGGGAGTCTCCCCGGCTCTGCCGCTTGTTGGGTCCCTGCTGGAGGAGCAGTGGCCCGACTGGGCCGCGGATCACAGTTTATGGCAACCCCGAGCTGAGAGCCTGCGCCTCGGCTCTGTCTCTGCAGCCGGCTTCCCCACTCTGATACCTGGGAGCTCTGCCGCACTCAGGCACCCCCGGTCTTTCTGGGACCCCGAGGGTCCTGAGACTACACTGTCCCCCGAGGGTTCCACCCGCCGCTTAGCCACTGGAGCGACGTCCCTCAGCGGAGCCGACTTCTAAAAGTTCCGATTTTGTGCTCCGCGGCTCTATCACTTGCCAGAAGCGGCCGACGGAGGCCCCCTCCCCCGCCGTCTATCCTCCCAAATATCACCTCGGATTCACTTCTCCGCACGTCCTACCTTCCAGAAAGTGGTCGCTTTTCTGTTCAGAGTGTTGTTACTATTCTTATCATGGATCTCCTGTTGAGTTCCTAGGTGTTCAGAATGGTTTGATCCCTATTCAGCTGAATTCCTGAGACCAGACGAAATCCAGGTCTCCTACTCCTCTGCCATCTTGCTCCACCCCCCGGAATCAGGTTTTTGATCAACCAAATGGAAAAGAGGATTTCCATGAACTGAGACTGAAAATACTGTAGGAGGAATGGAGTTCAGGGAGAAAGACTGGAGCTATGTTTTGGACATGTTTAAGATACCTGTTAGTCATCTAAGTGGAGCTGTCAAGCAGGCAGTTGGATATGGCATTTTGTGGCATTTTGTGGCATTTTGAGGAGTGGTTTGGTGGGAGAAATGAGTTTGAAGATATATGATATGTTGGTGAACTGCGCTGAGAAGTAGGACTGGAGAAAAATGAGTAAAGGAAAGACTTCAGGAGGGAAGATAGACTTTTGAGCTGGAACTTTGATTAATGGAAAAGAAAGAGAAGAGGATTCTAGTTAGGGAAAATGTCCTGGCATCTTAGAATATCGTCTAGAGATAAATCTGAATGCTTTACTACCTTGTCTTTTTTTTTTTTACCTTAAAAGTTTTATAGTGTATCCTAAAGTATTATGGAACAGTAAGTACACAGGAAACATTTGTTGACACATAAATGATAATATTTTTCAAAGCTTATTTCATTAATCAGTATTTTTAGTCATTGAAATATCAGGTATTTTTTATTATAGATGTTTTTATTGTGCTAAAAAATACATGACATAAGATTTGCCATTTTAACCATTATTAAGTGTACAGTTTAGTGGTAGTAAGTATGTTCTGAAACTTAGTTTTGTGTATAAAGATATTTTCTCTTCTCAGAACATCAACATTGTTGCTTATGAGCAAAAGGAATTTAGAGCCAGTTGGGCTTTACTTCTAAGAGCATTGATTATTCTGTAAGCCTTGGAATCCTAAATGATCATCACTTTTGTGATATGAAAGATTGGGACAAGTAGGAAAAAAAAATTAGTGCCTTACTTCTAAAACAGATCTTTTCTTTCCTTAAAAACTGACTTCCCATTTAAGTGAGTGTCATTTTTAGTTATTTGGATAACTGTTTAAAATAATTTGAATGTATCTTCTTTACCTTTGATTTCCAGTACTTCCCTCAGAAACCAAATGCTCCCATAAAGTTGTGGTTTGTATCTGCAGCATAAGGAGCCTTTCAAAAGTGAAATAAGCATACCTTTCCTTTATAATTATTTTGCCTACTTACTTGCTTCTTAGATTCCTGTCAAAGTATGTGTCTTTATTTTTAGTTTGAGTTTTATAAATTATATTATAAATTATATTTTATAATTAATTTTGGATTTTGTAAATTATATGAAAATGTGTGATATGTCTATTTTTTGTGAGTTATAAACCTAGGAAATTCTGTCTGTTGATTACAGTACAATTTTTTCTAGGGAACAAAGAAGGAAGAGATTGAAGGTGAAGTGGAAGTGTCTGGTTTAATTCAGCCCGCAGAAGTGTTTGCTCCCAAAAGCCTGGTGTTGGTATCCAGATTAGATTATCCAGAAATTTTTAGGGTAAAGAACTCATAGTTGTCATTATTGATTTGTATTATTGTGTGAATCTGTTTTGAGTGAACCATGGTAACAAGATTTTGTATTTAAGATGTCTTTAAATTGATTTATGGATTCATCAATGAAATAAATATAGTGTGAACTGAAAAAATGTGTTCATGTTGGATGAAATAAATACCTAAGTTAATGTGACTATTTAAACTTATAAGGATATACAGTGTTTGCTTTAAAATAGATCCCATGACTACTGACTCCAAAATTTATGAATCTAAAAGAAATTATTTGATTACCTATAGCAAATTTAAAATGCGTTAGTAATATAACAACTTTGTCTATTTTTATTTACGTTCTTTTTTTTATTATGTTATGTTAATCACCATACATTACATCATTAGTTTTTGATGTAGTGTTCCATGATTCATTGTTTGCGTATAACACCCAGTGCTCCATGCAGTACATGCCGTTCTTTTGAGGAATACCAGGCTCAAGTAAATAGAATGGATATTTGCAATTTCAAATAGTTCTGATTGCCAAGATAGCTTTAAAATATTGCTTACTTCCTGATATTTTCCTTTTTGAGACACTCAGAATTTCAAATGCAAGAAAAAACTTTTATTTAGTTAATACATTTAAGCTTTGAAAGAAGAGGGCTTATTTTTCTTATTTCAGTTGCTACCTTTAAAAATGATTGATTATTGTCCAAAACCACAGATTGCTTTGGAAAGTATAAAATATACCTTAACATTTCCCAAGGACTTGGAAATTTCTGGAAAACTTTTCCATATTGTTGAGATTATATATATTCTAGAAAAATTAACTTCATGTCAAGATTTCAATAATAATGGGTAACTTCTAACAATTACTAATTTTTTAGAGTCACAAATTTTAATAAACTGAAACATTCATAAAGATTGCATTTTGTCTTTCACTTTACTGCCTACCTTCTTCTGAGCTTAAAGTGTTTATATATCTTGTCTCTATTTTGCTAACCTCTGTAATAGTTCACAAAATTTTTCTGTATAACAAATGTTCTAAGAACCACAAAAATATAAAATTTTTAAATTTTTATCTTGAAATTTGGAGTTTTGCAAAGTAAGAGACAAAACAGTTTTAAAGCCCTACAAATTTGTTAAAGTGGTTATCTGAGCACAAGCACCTGTTTTACAAATTATAGATTTCTGCTTTTTATAAACTCATCTCAAAAGCTCATTTAGAGCTTCTGGTTAAGGAAGAAAATTTAATAAACTTAATAACATTTGCTGCTTAAAATTTATTCTGTGGTCATGGTAAAATATACTTCACTGGCTTCAAAGGGAAATTTCCTAGGAGCAGATGTCACAGCAATTTATTTTCAATGTTTACTTTTTCCGTGAAAAAACTACATGCATCTTCTCTTTGCAGGCTTGCCTAGGTTTGATCTACACTGTGTATGTGGACAGTCTGAATGTCTCCTTGGAAAGTCTCATTGCAAACCTGTGTGCATGCCTTGTCCCAGCGGCTGGAGGGTCTCAGGTAAATAGAATGAAAAGGGAGATGAAGAGGGCCTGTTCCTCTTTTCTTCTCCTCCAGTTAATTTAATTTATGAAGAAAAGAAAAAAAAAGAATTCCTTAAATATTTTCATTTTGAAGAGGATCTTAGTTAAGCATTGTCCCTATGGTGTGCCTTCTAGAGACCCAAGATTCCATTCTTTTCTTAGGTCATGAGGTTAATTTTAACTCAGGGTTCACCTTTCACATAGCATAATTAGAAGTCATATTTTGTGTAACTTGAACTCTAGTTTACATTTTCTTGGAAATACACTTTTTTAAGCTGAACATTTAAATGCATTCTTTCTGCCTTTCTTATTCCTCTATGTAGTTATGGCTCATTTTATTAACTTATATCAAAAAATTTTTGAGTGATAAAAATTAGGAGATAACATTAAGAAAAACTCTCAAAATAATTCTTTGTAACACTTATGACTCCTTCTGAATAGGTTTATTTATTTATTAATTTCCCTGGATAACAGCAATTATACATGACCCTAAAACCATTTTCTGTCTTGGTAATCTTTAATAGAATAGCTTGCATGTAAGCTTTGAAAGAAGGGTGCTTATTTTTCTTATTTTAGTCTGCTACCTTTAGCAATAATAATGTTGATAATCATCCAGAATCATAGATTTTTTCCAAAAAGTGTAATCTATCCCTTAAAATTTCCCAAGGATTTTGTCATATATTTAGCCTTAAAGGAGGACATTAAATTCTTTTACTGAAATAAAACTTTCTCAAAGTGGTCATGGGTTTTTCATCCTGTTTGTCTAAAGATTTTCATTTTCGACTTTGAAGTAGGAAAATAAGAACTTCAACTTCTTTGTCTCAATGTTTCTAGGGGACCATACTTAAAAAAAATAAATAAAAAAGATTCTTCTCCTTAAGCCCTAAAACTGATTAGTTGATCATTTATTTTGCTTATTCTTGTGTAATACTGTAGAGGAGGACAGCCTTCTAAAAATTGCATTGTTTATCCTCCTCAGTCTGACAGAGATGGTACTTCCAGTGAAACTGACATCTGTTTTCTTTGCCCTTTGCCTTTTAACTATCTTTTGTCTTACCTGGTATCTTCTGTTACTCTTTAGTTTTTATCCTTTTTTTTTCCTCCTGCCTCCTCAATCTTCTCCCTCTACGCCAAGGGTAGAATATAAAATGTGAATTTGGTCACAAATGGCCCTAAACTTGAAAGCAGTGGAATTGTTTCATTGACCTTTATCATGATGGGATTTATGCTGACTTCATTTTGTTGATTTATTTTTTAATTTAAAAAACTTTTTATTGGGACTCCTGCGTGGCTCAGTCAGTTAAGCATCTGTCTTCGGCTCAGGTCATGATCCCAGGGTCCTGAGATCAAGTCCTGCATCAGGCGTCTTGCTCAGGGGGGGCCTGCTTCTCCCTCTGACTGCCGCGACCCCTGCTTGTGCCCTCTCGCTCTCTCTGACAAATAAGTGAAAAAAAAAATGAAAAAAGAAGAACTTCTTATAAATATTACATATGTGGTTCATATTATATAGTTTTTGTTTCTCCAAGTTTTATTGACATATAATTGGCATAAAAATGTTGACTTTACTGTTTTATTATTTTTTAGATAAGTATGATTATCAGTGATTTTTGTATCTCATCATTGCAATTTCAACTTTCTAATTACTGAATTTTCTTCTACCGTGTTCATTTGGGCACAGTGTAACTTGAATGTTTTCGGTTACATTATTACTCTTGGCATCTGCTAATTGAATCTTATAGGGTTATCGACAGCTCGAAATTTGAACTTCAAAGAAATTTTTAAAAATTGAACTTAACGGGATTTTTTTTGTCTTAAGAAAATGTCTGAAAAGAAATCATTTATGTTTCTGTGTGTGTTTTTCCTCTCTTCTGCAGAAGCTGTTTTCCTTGGGTGCAGGAGATAGACAGCTGATCCAGACTCCTTTGCATGAGAGTCTTCCTGTCACAGGCACTAGTGTGGCTCTCCTGTTTCAGCAGTTGGGTATGTCTTTTCTCCCATTGTCAATGTCCTCTTGTGGATTTATTTTAAGCTCACATCACCTGACATGAATCAAGAGAATAAAAAACTAATGATTAAATATCTGACATATAAAATACATAATTATGTGGGTCCTCATCTTAAATGGTACTTACTCTTTTTAAAAAAATTTTAACTCTGACCTCTTTTGCTGTGGAGTCAATTAGACATATAGAAAATAGGCAGATTTTCTTTTTGCTTTAAAAGATGAATAGGTAGTGTATTCTGCTTTTCCTAAGATGACTTAGTTTTGTAGAAACCTTGTCAAATGGAACGAAAAGTCCTGTCCTTCTAATCCATGATCTGGATCAGAACTTTATCTCCAATTTTCTAGCAGTGGAAAGGCTGAGGAATTGCAGGGGGACACAGGAAAGTGCATTCTGTCCATCGGACAGCTTGTCCTTTGTTTAAGGAATAGTAGAACTTTCAGGTGAAGATGTTTCTGATCGGGGCTGCCAGAGATTCCCATTTACTTCACCTCTTACTGTCCTTTATATGGGCCTGCATATGAGTGTCCCGTTCTCTTTGATTCAATCTTTGTCAGTGTCCTCCATCTGTCTTTGTCTTCTTTTAAGTTACATTGAAACCTTCCCTTCCCTAGGGCTCATGTTCTCCGTGGAATTACTAGTTCCTTACACAAAACTTCTACCCTCTTGTTTCCCTTCTGTCTCATGTTGAATTTTGCTTCTAGCTCAGCTCTCTAATTTATCACTTCTTTTTCATTAATGGCCCCATCCTTATTCTTCTGCTGTGATTTCAATTGTCAAATTTAGAAAGCCTCAGAAGAAATTAATGTAAATATACAGAGTTTTATAGTATCCTAATAAAGATTGATGGTGATACCAATCCCAAAGCAGTAGTTTTCCTCCCATTATATCAGGGGTTCAAACACTAAAAAACTACCTATCCCTTCTTCTTTCCCCTCTGAAATATTCTACAACTCACTGAGTCATTTCAACTAAGTCCTAATTTAAAGCTATTTTTTTCTTAATATGTGAAATAGATAAACTCTCCCTGGTGGTGGTTCTCTAAAGACTACCGTGTTGATTAAATACTTTCCATAAACTTTTGGAAATAATTTTAGGGAGTTCATGGGTTATCTACAGCCTGTCCATGGTCCCTACTAACCATTGACTTAGTTGATTTTAGCCAAGCACTATTCACGTGACTTTTTTACTTTTAGAAGAGGCTATATACAAGGGTCAATCAAAACAAAGATTTACCATTAAGAGAAACAGAAAAATAATGACACAAATAAAGTAATCTACCTTTTATCTTAATGAGTGCTTTATAATCCTGTTATTTTTTTGGGTTTTTACAATGATTTGACAAGGGGGAGGGAAGGGATGTTATTGGCATTTAGTGCCCAGGACTAGGGATATCACACATCTGTCATGCATGATGTATGTGTACCAGAAGAGTTTTTACCTCAGAAACACCGGTAGCATGCCCACTGAGAAAAACTACTGTAGATAAAGTATAAATATATAAAACCTGGACCTTTCTTCAAGTAACAGTGGTCTATATAATTTAGACTAACCCTCTTAACAATGACTACTTGAAAAACTATGTAAATATAAACTTCGTCTGTTTGAAAGCATCAGAGGCAGTAAAGATACTAAAGGAAACTTAGAGAAGTGAGCCAGACATCTAGGACCAGTTTTTCCCAGAGCATCTGTTGATTTTGGAAGAAGTAACTGAAAAGCTGATCACAGCAGTATTGCTATCCCATAGGGAACGGGAAAACTGAGTTCAGGTTTTACCAAGGGAGATTTCTTTGTAAAGCTCTCCTGCTTTGAGTTGGGATTACAAGGGACCACAACCGAGGAATGAGTAAATCACAAGCAGACAAGGTCCACACAAGGTCCCTTGAGGAACTGAAGTGGAACTTGAAATCATTTCAGTTCCCTGAAATGGATTATCATGATCCTTGGTGCTACTGTCTCTAGCCATATAGTACAAGTAAAAGTAAATTCCTCTCTGGAACAAGATACCTGTATTCTAGGTCTTCAGTATGTCTACAGAATTTCATATGTATATGCCCAGCACTCAATCAAAAATAACCAGAAATAAGAGGACTAATCCTATATGAAAGAAATACAGAAGAAACCATAGTCAATATAAAAACCCAGAAAATAGTTATCAAATTCACATATTAAAATAATTGTGCTTGGGGCACCTGGGTGGCTCGGTCGTTAAAGCGTCTGTCTGCCTTCGGCTCAGGTCATGATCCCAGGGTCCTGGGATCGAGCCCCACATCGGGCTCCCTGCTCTGCGGGAAGCCTGCTTCTCCCTCTCCCATTCCCCCTGCCTGTGTTCCCTCTAGCTGTGTCTCTCTCTGTCAAATAAATAAATAAAATCTTTAAAAAAAATAATTGTGCTTAAAATAGTGAAGGAGATAAACAGTCAAGAGTGAGAATTTGGGGAGTGACATCAGCAAGATGGCAGCATAAAAAGCCCTAGTCCTTTTTCTTCCACAGAAACATTGCTTTAACGATGATATACTGACCAAAATACCCAAATGAGAATTCCAGAATCTAGTTATGAATTTGCAATACCCCAGATGATCACAAAGCTGAGAACAGACACATTAAAATGGGTAAGAAGAGCAATTTCACTTTACCCTGTCAACCTCTGCCCTAAGCCAGCAGAGCTCAGTGCTGGGAGAGGACCCCCCCAGCTTGCAGCTTCTCCTTGGGGGAGGGGGAAGGAGAAGAATGGAGGATGCATGCATTTTTCTAGCTTTGTGGAGGACTGCCTGAGGGTGACACTGTCTCACCTCATTCAAAGCACTGACAGGATCAGCATGGTTTGGATACAACTGAGAACAAAGAAGAGTGAAGGGTAACTTGCTGTACCATCATCACTGCTTGTCGCAGTTGGGAGAAGGTGCACAACTTGGGGCATATGGAGAGGAAAAACAGCATTCCAGCTTTTCAGAGAGCTGCCTGAATATTGGCAGAGTTGTAGAGGAATTGTATATTTAATTCACTGCTGATGAGAATGTGAATTGGAGCACAGTTTAACTTTCTAAAAAAGTTAAATAAACCAAATAATCCAGCCATTCCACTCCTAAGCCTTTCACTCCATTTACCTAAAGAAAGTGCTTTAACATTGTCCATAAAATACTTGTACATGAATGTTCATAACCACATTTTTATAATAGTAAAAAACTGGGAACAAGATCAGTGTCCATCAGGGGCAGTGGATAATGGTGATGGTAATGGATAAATAATCTCTGATATATCCATACAGTGGAATGCTACTAAACAATACAAAGTAATAAATTATTGATACAGCATAGGTTAATCTGAAAATAATTATGCTGAATTTAAAAAGCCATACCAAAAAGAATGCATACTATATGATTTGGTTTCTATAAAGTTCAAGAAAATGCAGTCTAATCTGTAGTAATAGAAACAGGTCACTGGTTGCCCTGGGGGTGGGAAGAGAGGGATTACAAAGAGATATGAGGAAAATCTGGGATGTTTGTGTTCATTATCTTGATTGTGGTGATGGTTTACAGTATGTATATGTGTGTGTATATATATATATATATATATGTTAAAATATATCAAATTCTACAAGTGAATTGAAAACATATATTCATATAAAAACTTGTACATGAATGTTCAAAGCAGCATTATTCATAACAGCCAAAAAATGGAAACAACCCAAATGTCCATCAGTTCATAAATGGGTAAACAAATGGTGGTATATCCACATAATGGAATTATATTCAGCCATAAAAAGGAATGGATTGTTGATACATGCTACAAATGGACAAATCTTGAAAACACTTTGTGAAAGTGAAAGAAGCAAGATTCAAAAGGCCATATATTTTATAATTCCATTTATATGAAATGTCTACAGTAGGCAAATCCATCGAGACAGGCAGGAGATTAGTGGTTGCCAGGAGCTGGTGGGGAGGGGACAATGAAGTGACTGATACTGAGAATGGGGTTTCTCTTCAGACATGAAATTGTTTTAAGAGTTAGAGACTGGTGATGATTTTACAACCTGTGGCTGTGCTAACCACCACTGAACTGTATACATACACTATATAAGGGTGAGTTTTATGGTCTATGAATTATAGCTCAATAGAGAAAAAATTATTAGGGCCTTGTCAAAGGAATTCAGGAGCCACCTTGAAGAGACTTGCAATGGATCCAGGATGGTATAATTTGAGCTTCATAAATGGTGAAAATTGCAATTGGTTGAAACCCAGCAAATATTTTTATCTTTTAAAAATTTTTTAATTAAAATTTTTTTTAAGATTATGTATTTGAGAGAGAGAGAGAGAAAGCATGTTGGGAGGGGGAGAGGAAGAGATTCTGAAGCAGACTCCATGCTGAGCGCAGAGCCCAGCACGGGGCTCAATATCACGACCCCGAGATCCTGACCTGAGCCAAAACCAAGAGTTGACACCTAACTGACTGAGCCGCTCAGCTTCCCCCAGCAAATATTTTTAAATCTATGAATTCATAATAATATTAAATGAAAAATTATTACCTTAGAATATGACAGGGAAATGATTTGTTATCTTGAAAACTTATCAATAAAGGAAAAGAATGCAGCATTTATTCTGTCTTGTCTATATGAATTGCAGTACAGGGTAACCTAATAGTAGATTAGGGGAATTGTCCCTTTTTAAAAGTGTTCTATCAATAAATGAAAAAAATTATAGTACTAGAAGATCATTTTACAGTCTTTAGTAAATGAAGATCTGAGCATCAACAAGTATTATCATAGGAAGGAAAACAAATAGATCTAGCCTTGCCAAACACTACCTGTAGTTTTGCCGGAGGAATTAAATCCGATTGCAAAAAATACAGAAGATAGGAGAACATAGTGTACTACACAAGATTGCAATTGTCAAAATCTAGGTTCTTAGAAAATGTGGTGTGTATATATATATATATATATATATATATATATATACACACACACACACACACACACACACACCCACACACACCCCAAGGAAATATTGTTCAGCCATAAAAAAGAATGAAACCTTGCCATTTGCAACAACATGGATGAAGCTAGAGAGTATAATGTTAAGCAAAGTAAGTCAGAGAAAGACAAATACTATATGGTTTCACTTATATGTGGAATATAAGAAACAAGCAAAGGAAAAAAGAAAGAGAAACCAAGGAACATACTCGTAACTATAGAGAACAAACTGATGTTTACTAGAGGGGAGGGGTAGGTGGGAGGATGGGGGAAATAGGTAAGGGGATTAAGAGTACACTTATCATGATGAGCATTGAGTAATGTATAGAATTGTTGAATCACTGCATTGTACACCTGAAACTAATATAACACTGTATGTTAACTATACTGGAATTAAAATTAAAAACTTAAAAAAAAATCTATGTTTGCAAAAAGTCTATTGGTCAAATGTCCCAGGTTCTTTAACAAATAAATTATAAGGAAAGGAAAGGAATGGAGGAGTAACCTCTAGATTAAAGGAGATTTAAAACATCCCGTTTTGGAGGCTCCTGGGTGGCTCAGTCAGTTGGATGTCTGTCTTCGGCTCAGGCTGTGATCTCAGGTTCCTGGGTTCAAGTGCTGTGTCAGGCTCTCTGCTCAGCAGCGAGTCGGCTTCTCCCTCTTCCTCTCCCTCTATGATCTCTCTCACTCTCACTCTCACTCTTTCTCAAATAAGTAAATAAAATCTTTTTAAAAATCTCCTTTTTAATAGAGTGAGATTGAACTGTAGTGTCTAGGAATGCACGTCTGGGTGATAAAACTATAGAAAAAAATCAGGAAAATGGTTAATAGGATAAAGTCAAGATAAGGGTAACTTATGGCAGTAGAGAGGTAGTTCTGACTGGGGGCACATGGAAGGGGCCTTTAGGGTTGCTGGCAAAGTTCTCTTTGTCGACTTAAGTAGTGTTTGTAAGATAATTCCTTAAGCCATCCATTTTATTTGTATGATTTTCTATTTTTGTGTTTAATCTTTTGATAAAAATATTTTTTAAAAACCTTATAAAACTAGGGGTGCCTGGGTGGTGCAGTCAGTTAAGCGCCTGACTCTTGATTTCGGCTCAGGTAGTGATCTCAAGGGTCTTGGGATTGAGCCCTGCCTTGGGCTCTGCACTCAGCACAGAGTCTGCTTTTCCCTCTCCTGCTTCTCTTCCCTGATTGTGCTCTTTATTTCTCTCTCTCTCAAATAAATAAATAAAATCTTAAACTTATAAAACTATTTTAACTTTTTATATCTATACCTAACTTTTATTTTTTTAAAAGTACAGTGCTTGAACAAATTAGACATTTTATCCTCAGACAATAGGAAGTCTAGAAATAGGCAGTACAGGGCTGATATGTTGATTCCCAGATGTCTTCAGGGACGGTATGGAAATTCTCCTCTCTGCTTTTCCCCTATTTATTAATAAGGCGTTAATAAGACCGTGAGCTTTAAGAACTTTCTTATCTTACTATTCTGTGTGTCCTCTATATTTGGCATAGTACCTTGGACTCAGAAGACATTAATATTTTTTGAATAAATGAGTGAATATATTAGCCATGAAGAAAATGGCAATCATTATTTCATTAGATGTTCTAGGTATGGATGAAGTGTGCCAGGATGTATGATTATTAGTCATTTGAAGATCAGATTTCATTATTTTACTCTCTGGTATGTTTGAGCTGAATTATCTTTTGCTTACATATTCAAAATTTAATTTTTCAAGGAAAAAAATAAGGAAAAGATAAGAAAGGGAAGGAGAAAGAAGGATGCCTCTAAAACAGCGCCATGTGCAGAGTTGTAGTTTCCAGAACATGTGGTACTGATAATTCTGACTAAAGGCATGTTCTTATCACCGGTCATTTTGGTTGGACTGTTGTTGAAGGCCAATATTAGACCATTATCAGAGTTCACTACCTGGGTTGGGGGTGAGATGGTGGTGGTGGATTTTATAAAGCACAGAGAGGAAGCAGATAAGACTAAGATTCTTTTGTAGCCTTGACCAGTTTTCCTGTGGAAGGTCTGAATCTAATGATAGCATTTCCTTGGTTCTTCTCTCCAAGGATTGTTAGGATAATGAATTTGTTTTTCATAGTTTGAGATGTCTCTGTGTTTGCCTGAAATAATTATGTGGACTTCTACCATCACCCCATAATTTCCTGTCAATCACCCTTCATCTCTTACTTGCCATCTTATTTGTTTCTTTGTTCCTAGTAGCCTATGTGAACTATTTTTGTTTACCTGAAGATTTGTGTCTTACGCGTGGAAAACTGCGGGGGGGGGTTTGTTTTTGTTTTTTTTTAATGTTAGTAAGATTGTTTTATTTTAAAGATTTTATTTTATTTAACAGAGAGAGAGAGAGAGAGAGACAAGCAGGGGAAGCAGGCAAGGGAGAAACAGGCTCCCCGCTGAGTGGGGTGCCTGATACGGGGCTCGATCCCAGGACCTTGGGATCATGACTTGAGCCGAAGGCAGACGCTTAACCGACTGAGCCACCCAGGCGCCCCTTATTTCACATTTTTAAAGTCACAGACTAAAATGATTTTGGACCTTCAGCTATTATCACTGTTTTGATAGTTAAACAACAGTAGTCTTGTATCATCTGTACTTATACTTTTTTTTCCAGCTTTACTGAGGTATTACACATAGGTTATGTAAGTTTAAGCTTTACATGTGATGACTTGATGCAAGTATATATTGTGAAATGTTTACTACAGTAAGATTAGTTAACACCTTTGTCCCCCTCACGTAATTTTAAGTGTATGCTGATAATCTTTAAGATCTCTTCTCTTAACAACTTTTAAGTATATAATACAGTATTGTTAATTATAATCACTGTGCTGTACATTAGAGCCCCAGAATTTACTCCCTCTTATACCTAGAATTTGTACCCTTTGACCAGCATCTCCCATTTCTCACACCCCTGAGTCTCTCATAACCACCATTCTACTCTCTATTTCTGTCTGAATTCAGCTTTTTTTAATTCCACATATAAGTGAAAACATGGAGTATTTATCTTTCTCTGTCTGACTTGTTTCACTTAACATAATGCCTTTAAGGTCTATCCATGTTGTCACAAAAAAGGATTTCCTTCCTTTTTATGGCTAAATAACATTCCATTGTATTACACATATTTTCTTTATTCATTTATCCATTGACGGACACTTAGATTATTTCCATGTCTTGGCTGTTATGAATAATGCTGTAATGAACATGGGAATGTAGATATCTCTTTGAGATAGGGATTTCATTTCTTTAGGATATATAATCAGAACTGGGATTGCTGGATCATATGGTAGTTCTTTTTTTTTTATTATTAACATATAATGTATTATTTGTTTCAGGGGTACAGGTCTGTGATTCGTCAGTCTTACACAATTCACAGCACTCACCATAGCACATACCGTCCCCAATGTCCATCACTCAACCACCCCACCCACCCACTCGCCTCCACTCCAGCAACCCTCAGTTTGTTTCCTGAGATTAGGAGTCTCTTATGGTTTATCTCCCTCTCTGGTTTTGTCTTGTTTCATTTTTCCCTCCCTTCCCCTATGATCCTCTGTCTTGTTTCTCAAATTCTTGGTATCAGTGAGTTCATATGATACTTGTCTTTCTCTGATTGACTTATTTCAGTTCTATTTCTAATTTCCTCAGGTACCTCCATCCTGTTTTCCATAATGGCTGCATCCTTATTCACAGGATACCTTTTCTCCACTGCCTTGCCAACACTTGTTACCGCTTGTCTTTTTAGTAATCATTCTAACAAATGTAAGATGATAACTCACTGTGGTTTTGATTTGCATTTCAAATAAAATGATTTGATGCTAAAAGATGCTAAGCACCTTTTCATGGCATTCATACGTCTTTGGAAAAATATCCACTCAAGTCCTTTGCCCAGTTTTTAATCAGATAGATGGTTTTTTGTTTGTTTTGCTATCAAGTTGTATGTGTTCCTTATATATTTTAGATATTATTCCCTTATCAGGTAGAAGGTTTGCATATATTTTCTCCTATTCTGTAGGTTGCCTTTTCATTTTGCTGATTTATTTCTTTACCTGTGGAGAAACTTTTTAGTTTAATGTTGTTGCACTTGTTTATTTTTTCTTTTGGTATCCCATTGAAAAAATTCATTGCCAAAACCAATGTAAAGGAGCCTTTCCTCTGTTTTCCTCTAGTAGTTTTATAGTTTGGGTTCTTATGTTTATGTATTTAATCCATTTTGAGTTATTTTTTGTGAATGATGTGAGATAGGGGACCAGTTTCATTCTTTTGCATGTGAGTATCAAGTTTTCACAGCACCATTTATTGAAGAGATTATCTTTTCCCCATTGAATATTCCTGACTCAAATATTCATTGACCTTATATGTGTGAGTTTATTTCTATGATCTCATTTCTCTTCCATTGATTTGTGTGTTTGTTTTTATGACAGTGCCATACTATTTTTATTACTCTAACTTTGTAATACAGTTTTAAATCAAGAATTGTGATGCTTCCAGCTTTGTGGTTTCCCAGAATTGCTTTGGCTATTTGGGGTCTTTTATGGCTCCATATAAATTTTAGGATTTTTTTTTCTGTTTCTGTGAAAAATGTCATTAGAATTTTGATAGAGATTGTATTGAATCCATAGATGGTTTTGGGTAGTGTGAACATTTTAACAATATTAATTCTTTTGATTCATAAACACAGGATATCATTCCATTTATTTGTGTCTTCTTTAGTTTCTTTCATCAAAGTCTTATGGGTTTTAACATACAGATCTTTCATCTCCTTATCCCTAAGTTTTTAAAAAAAATTTTATTCAAATTCAATTTAGTTAACATATAGTTATTATTAGTTTCAGGGGTAGAATTTAGTGATTCAGCAGTTGCATATAACACCTAATGCTCATTACATCAAGTGCCTTCCTTAATGCCCATCAGCCAGTTACCCCATGCCCCCACCCACCTCCCCTCCAGCAACCTTCAGTTTGTTTCCTGTGATTAAGAGTCTCTTATGATTTGCCTCCCTCTCTGTTTTCATCTTATTTTATTTTTCCTTCCCTTCCCCTATGTTCATCTGTTTTATTTCTTAAATTCCACATGAGTGAAATCATATGGTATTTGTCTTTCTCTGACTGACTTATTTCGCTTAGCATGATACCCTGTAGTTCTCTCCACGTCATTGCAAATGGCAAGAATTCATTCTTTTTGATGGCTGAGTAATATTCCATTGTGTGTGTGTGTATATACACATACCACATCTTTATTCATTCATGTGTTGATGGACATCTGGGCTCTTTTCCATATTTTGGCTGTTGTGGACATTGATGCTATAAACATGGGGTGCATGTGCCCTTTGTATCACTATTTTTGTATCCTTTCAGTAAATACCTGGTAGTGCAATTGCTGGGTCTTAGAGTTGTTTTATTTTTAACTTTTTTTGAGGAACATCCACACTGTTTTTCAGAGTAGCTACACCAGTTCACATTCCCACCAGCAGTGTAAGAGGGCTCCCCTTTTTCCACATCCTTGCCAACATCTCTTGTTTCCTGATTTGCTAATTTTAGCCTTTCTGACTGGTGTGAGGTAGTATCACATTGTGGTTTTGATTTGTTGCCAAGTGATGTTGAGCATTTTTTCATGTGTCTGTTAGACATTTGTCCCTAAGTTTTTAATTGTTTTTGATGCTGTTATAAATGGGATTGTTTTATTTTCTTTTCAGATAGTTTTTTGTTAGTGTATAGAAATGCAGCTTATTTTTGTATGTTGACTTTGTGCCCTGCAACTTACTGAATTAGTTTATTAGTTGTAACAGTTCTTTGGTAGAGTCTTTAGGATTTTCTCTGTATAAGATCATATCATCTACAGAGACAGTTTTACTTGTTTCTTTCTTATGTGGATGCTTTTTATTTTTTCTTCTTCCCTAATTGCTCTGACTAGGATTTCTAGTACTATGTTAAATTGAATGGTAAGAGTGGGCACCCTTGTCTTATTTCTTAGCTTACCAGGAAAGCTTTCAACCTTTTACAGTTGAGTAAGATGTTAGCTGTGGACTTGCCATGTATAGCATTTATTATGTTGAGGTACATTCCTTCTATGCCCGATTTGCTGAGGATTTTTATCATGAAAGGCTGTTGAATTTTGTCGAATGCTTTTTCTGCTTCTATTGAGATGACCATGTGATTTTTAAATCTTTCATTCTATTAATGTGGTATATCACATTGATTGATTTGTGTATGTTGAACTGTCCTTACATCGCAGATGTAAATCCTGCTTGATGATTGTGTATGATCCTTTTAATGTGATGCTGAATTCAGTTTGCAGGTATTTTATTGAGAATTTTTGCGTCTATTCATCAGGGATATTAGCCTGTAGTTTTCTTTTCTTAGAGTGTCGTTATCTGGCTTTGTTATTAGGGTAATGCTGGCCTAAAATTAGTTTGGGAGTGTTCCCTCCTCTTCAGTTTTTTTTGAAAATATGAGAAGCATTAGTATTAATTCTTCTTTAAATGTTTGATAGAATTTACCAGTGAAACCATCTAGTCCTCAACTTTTCTTTGTTGGGAAGTTTTGATTACTGTTTCAATCTCCTTATTCATTATTGATCTGCTCAAAATTTCTATTTCCTCATGATTCAGTCTTGGTATGAACTTTTTTTTATATATGCATACTTTCTTTTTGCTTACTTAAATTAACTTTAGTCAGTTTTTCATTAACTATTATTAGATCAATATTTCTGTGTTGATTGTCTCTAATACTAAATATAGATGCTTTAAAAATTATTAAAATAGCCAGAATTTTTCTTCAGTTTATCTTATAAACATTATTTTTACCTTTTACGTAAGCATACTTAAAATGTTGAATGTAGCTGTAATTTTCAATTCAGAAAGTTACTTTTACTTCTGAATATTTTAATGGAAAAATTTTGGTATTCTCTTTTGTCTTTCCCTGGGAAAGCTTCTGTCTATAGCACTATATAATTATTCCTGAAGTGACATTAACTTTTACAAGAATATACAAAATAATCTATGTTCCTGAAATAGAAAGATGAAAATCTTTCTATTCTATGCCAGAGGAAATAATGAAGGCTTAGGGGGTAGAAAATATTATTTTTACACTAACACCTTATGAAGAATATGTTGATTGGTTAATTTATGAACCATATGATTAATGCATCAGTTGTAGAATGGTTTTTGTCTTTTTATGTTAAGCAATTGAAATCTAGTGCCTTGGATCATGTTTCTGTTTTCACTCATTTTTTTCAGCTTATTCATATAACATTTACTTGTTTTAATCTTATTCTCAATTATAATGGGAAAAAATTAAGTAGTCATTTTCTTTCTCAATATATGTAGTTAAATAGTTGGAGAATATGAGTATACAAGAGATTAGACCATTACTATGAATGGCATATTGTGCTCTAAGTGGAAAAAGAGGAAATGGGAAATTTAATGTTTTACTATATCTATGATTAATCATTTTTTGACATTTTGAATATCAACTATTTTCTGTGGGGATTTGAAACAAATTAAATCTTCTCACTAATCTGTTCTGGGACACTTTTCCGAAGAAACTGCTTACCATGTGTACTCTACTCTGGAGGCCTAACGATCTCTTGGGAAGACTGTTCCAATTTAATTTTTTTGTAATAAATAGCACAAAGAATGCAGTTCCTATAATGCTCACCTGCAGGAGCATTTTTTTTTAATCAAATGTTTCCAAAGCCAATACCATATGCCAGGTCTGTGCTAGTCACTAGTGATATAAAGATGAAAAAAATCACAGTCCTTATCTAGATAAACTTTTAACCTAGTAGAGAAATATACATATTTTAAAAATTATATTACAGTATATAGTTAATGCAATACTAGAGATACCAAGAGCCAAGAGAGATACCAAGAGCCAAGAGAGATACCAAGAGATACCTTACTAGCTAGAAAAGAGGACAAAGGGCATTACAGGCAGAAGGAAGAACATAAGCAATGGTATAGAGCATAAAAAAGTTCTTCATAAAATAGTAAGAGGTTTGATGAGACTTAAGTTGTAAGAAATAGACTGTGATCAGGAAATTAATTGCTTTTCTTTTGACAATTAAAGATTAAGTATTTATGCTAGTTTTGTAAAGCTAACCATTTTTAAAATATCAAAGGCTGACTGACAGTGACCAACTGAGTGCTTATTGACTAGTGTACTACCCTTGCTGGAATTACACATTAATAAAGCATGTGGTTGCTACATGATATAATTTGAGGACAGTTCAGAAGAATCCTGGTTCAAAACTATCTTCTCCCTTTTCCTTTCCTGGTGCTTAAATGCTATTATTAAATAGTTATCTCTATCTTTGTAAAAGTTATCTTTTAATGAATGCAAATGCCTTGAGGCAAGATAGCCATTAAGAGTTGTCCTTCATAAAAAAAAAAAAAAAGAGTTGTCCTTCATGGGGCGCCTGGGTGGTTCAGTCAGGTTAAGTGTCTGCCTTTGGCTTAGGTCATGATCTCAGGGTCCTGGAATCTAGCTGGCTTCAGGCTCCCTGCTCAGCGGGGAGTCTGCTTCTCCCTCTCCTTCTTCCCTTCCCCACCACTGGGGCTCTCCTCTCTCTCTCTCCTCTCAAATGAATAAATAAAATCTTAAAAAAAAAAAAAAAGAAGAGTTGTCCTTTCTCACAAAATTCTCTTGTCCAAAATTTCATTTTGCTTTCAGCACTTAGGGATTAATATTCTTACCAAATATGGGTACTCCATTATTGAAGTATGCAACTTACAAATGATGGCAGGATAAATTACCTTCTTTTTCTGTGCTCTGTAGCAGTTTGTACCTGTCCCTGTTCTGTTGTGTTTAATTATTTACTTACCAACCTGCCATCTTCAGTGAACTGTGAGCTCTTATGAGCCTGCCTCCCATTTCTTTATATCTATCCTTAGAGTTTAGCAATTTCTTATACATCTCAGCAGCTTGGTAAAGGCTTAACAGTGGAGGAAAAGGGAAAGAGGAGAAGAAAGGAAGAAGTTTTAATTAAGAGTTATTTCTGCCAAGGTAATTCCCTCTTGTTTGATCCTTGCTTTAACTCTTCAGTTACTCAATATATTATCCTTCCCCTCTGTTTGCTGTTCTATTCCCAAGACCCCTTTTGCTTCCTGCTTAAATGTAGATGTTGAAGAGATTTAAAAACCCGGTCAGTGGTCAGTCAGAACTGGCACAGACTAGGAATCTGGGCCATTTGGGATTGGAGTAATCTGATGTAATTACCCCAGACTCAGAATCAATTGTAGGGTTAAACAAGAAAAGAAATGTGTTGTACCTTTTTACACAGTTTTGGTTGAGTTGGGCCATTTATGGATTGTTACTTGGGATAAACACAATTAAATTTGAATTATTTGTGGTCATATGTATTTGTTAATTGACTTCCTATTTATAGGTTCATAAAGTATGTTTAATTCATGTCACACTCAAGGGAATAAGCCCATGTTCATAACCACTAAAATATACATGGTTGCCCAATTCAGTTACCTTTTAAACTATTTTTTACTTAGATTTCCATTTCTAATATATTTGGAAATGATATACCGAATTTGTAACATATTAAACATTACCTCTCAGTGATAGTTATAAAACTAAACTATGTAAACCTGTATAAAGCTTTAGTTAATTTGTGAAGGTAGAGATCTTGTTTTTCTTTATTTCTATATTCCCAGTGCCTGAAACTTGGTAGTTACTTGACAGATATTGATCAAATAAATGAGAAATCTCCTTTTCCTTGACTTGTGTTAAGTCATGACCATTATTATATCATTTTCTCTGTTGTGGATTTATGTAAAAGAACTATAATAAATTGTTTAAGCTTTCCTAATATATATCCTGTCTTGAAACCATGGCCTTCAGTTCCTCAATTTGCCCATTTGAACACTGAGACATAGTGTTGTATCTGTGCAACATATCATTATTATTCAGCGAAGGAGACAATTCTGGAGAAAAGTTTTTGGTGGTGTTTTTTTCAAAACAGGAAATAAATACATTTGTTAATGTGTGAGTTATGAATTCTAGAACTTTAACCCCTAAAGAAAAGTTAAGATCGGAAGTAATTTTTCAGAATGTTTTACTATTTGAATAATCAACAGGATGTGTGTGCACCATTGTAGTGAAATCAGTAGTAATTATCACTGGAATGTTTGTCTGTCTTCTCTACCATTATTGTGCAGCTTTAGATGGACATTGACTACCAAAGACTAGGAAACAATTCAAGATTATGTAGAAAACTGATTATGACTTGTAGTTCAAAGAAATTGAATTTCTCAATAACTGCATAGCTATAAACACAGCAAGAAACATTGCTATTTAGGAATAAAAACATTAATTTCTTAAAATATTTGAGATTGTTATATCTGAAACTCAAGAAAGCATCTGTGATATTTAAGAATACAAAATTAAGGTAATCTTCAGTTAGACATGGGTAAATTATTTGTATGTATATACTATATTATTTTCTGGATAATGGAAAACTTCCCCTTTGAGCACTAGAATATTGTCCCTAACTCATTTCTAATATAAATCCTAACTTAAATCCTGTCTTAGTAAGTATAGTATAATATTTCCCCCTTGGTATCATAAACTGATTGTTTTGACTGATGTAAGTGGATAGAGTCCCTTAAAACTACATGCCTGCCTTCTTCACGATTTATCTAATACTAAATGAAGCTGACTATGAATATTATCTTCTGATGGATTATCAGAATGTATTATTTTTTTTGTGGGGGACTGCACAGGGTTCAGATAGGAGTGGAGAGGAAAAAGTTCTTCCCCAGAGTCTTCAGGAAAGAAAGCCTAGATTCCTTTTCATGGTATTCAAATTCTTCTTGAACATTCCCCTGATAGAACTACTTACAGGTTTCTCAGTGCCTTTTCCTCCTTAGTCCTCTGTTTCTTTGCACGTAGTTTTCTGTCAGCTTTGAAAGCCTTTCTGCTCTTGTCTCCCTCACTAACTTCTTATTCTTAAAAATCTAACTCAAGGGTCTGTTCCTTTGGCGGGCCCAGTGTAAATCACAGGGGCCTTTAAAAGATGAGAGAGGAAGACAGAAGAGTCAGTGTCAGAATGATGCATTCTGACATCACATAAATGAGAAACACTCAAATGGCTTTTGTCAGCTTTGAAGATGGAAGGGGGCCATGAGCCGAGGAATGTAGGAAGTTGCTAGAAGCTAGAAAACCCCAAAATAGGACTTATGTCCTGCTGAGCTTTAAGATAATACGTTTGTGTTTTTTTAAGCAAATACTTTAATCATAATTCTAAATTACTTATTTCTACATTTACATAGATGTTTCCATAAACCAAGAAAAACTGAGCTAATAAGTATTGTACATTTTTTTAATGGTTAACATGTTTTGAAGAGTTTTTATTAGAAAGTGATCAGGAGCTGGTTGAAATTCTTCCCATTAATCTAAAGTATCTATTATTATTTTTATTCATAACAAATTCAGGTCTAAGCTTCCAGAAAAGCTATATTGCCTAATACCATAATCGGGATGACTAAGTACTTGACATCCTCCCTCTTAAGCACTAGCTTAACCTAAAGTGATTATTTTAAGAATTAAAAATTAAAGTTGTAATAATGTTTCATATTGAATGAGACTAAAGAAACACAACAACTAAATGGAGAATCTGATCCTAGAACAAATCTTGACTGTAGGAAAAAATTTCTAAAGAACAATATTGTGGCCAAAGCAATCTTGAGAAAGAACAAAGATGGAGGTATCATGCTTTCTGATTTCAAACTATACTACAAGGTAATCAAAATAGTATGGTACTGGCACAGAAATATATAGATCAATGGAATAGACTAGAGTCCAGAAATAAACCCATTCTAATTTGGTCAATTAATCTATAAAAACGGAGGCAAGAATATTCAATGGGGAAAAGACAGTCTTTTCAATAAAAAATGTTGGGAAAAGTGGACAACTTCATGCAAAGGAATGAAACTGGACACTTTCTTAAACCACACAGAAAAATAAACTCAGGTGGATTAAAGACTTAAATATAAAACTGAAAACCATAGAACTCCTAGAAGAAAAATTAGGCAGGAAGCTCTTTCACTTTGGTCTTAGCTGTATTGTTTTGGATTCATTTCCTTAGCCAAGGGCAACATATTGTAGATGATTATCCTTTTACATTTATATACTTTCTATGCAATTTCACTCAGTCTGAGACTTGTCCTCATTTTTTATGTTATTTTTTGACAGAAATTTTCAATATAAAATAATTGAACTTATTAATCTTTTAATTTATGATCTGTGCATTTTACACTTTCCCTATCTGAATTTTTAAAGATATTCTCTGACATCTTTTAGTGAAAGTTTTAATATTTCTTTATAGTGACTCATGTCAGCATTCAGACAGCTTTTCAGTTCACTGAAACATTTTTGAGTGCCTATTATATATTCAGTGCTATATAAGGCCCAGTGTTATCTTTGAGGGACTCACATTTTAATGAAGGGGACATCAGGTACAGTGAAGGTGAACAAAAGAAGCAGAGTTATCAAGCTGAAAGAAGTGTTCTAAGAACTCAGTTAGTTTACTATTGATCATACAAGTGTGGGAGGTAGCAACTGGGTTGGAAATATGGATGTAAAACCATAAAGATATTTTGGCATGGAGCTCAGCCTTAATCTAGTAGTCAGGTGTCTTCAAACATTTTTAGCATCAGAACCCTGACTTAACAGCAAATTAATGTTAGCAACTTCAATAATTACAATAATAATCATAATACCAGCTAATGTGTCTTGATTATTTAACATGGTACCATACTGAGAATTCCATGCATTATCTCATTTCTTCTTTATAGGAACCCTCTAAGATAGGTTTTAAAATTACTCTCATTTTACCAAGGCTCACAGCGATTAATATATAAAACAGGTTGAAGCAAAGCTTCTCTTAATAAATTGCTTCTTTGGAACAGAATACATTTGAAAGTAACTACCCAAAAGAATGGGAAGATACTGAAGTATTTGAAGCATGAAAGTGACATAATCAGATTTGTATTTTATGTCCATCATGCTAGACTGTGGAGAATAGATCTGAACTGAATAAGGACTGGATTAGAGAAACCAGTTATAAAACTCTTACATTATCCAAATGAGGTAAAATTAAAAACCTGAATTTTAAGTTCAGGTATATCATATGAGATAAGTTGGGAATCATAAAAGAGGATAGCAGTTAATAATGGACCAAGAAGAAATTTGCATGCCTCGTGTGAAAGGACAAGCCATGGTAAAGGGAGTTATAGGAAGTATTTTACCTTAGAAGACTTTGATATAGTGGGTCCATGTCATTAAGGTTCAACTAATACTAAAAAAAAAAGACCCAGTAGTAAAAAGGAGAAGATAAGAAACAATGTATTTAACTTCAATTCATTAAGTATGAATGCTGTATTTTCTACCATATCTACTAGAAAAATAGAAACAGGACTTATAAATTCTGTACTAGCAGAGGGGATAAAAGAAGGTCCAGGATAATTATTAATCATTTAGAAAGGGGAGAAAAAAGGTAGAACAAATAAAAAATATTGAATACGATTATATATATGTATATATAGAAATAATCACTGTAAGTCAATTAAATGATCTACTTAAAAGACAAAGGTTGTCAGACTAGATTTATTAAAATGTCAACTGTATTTCCAAGAAGTAGAGAAAGGTTGAAGTGAAAAGATGGAAAAAGACATACCAGGAAAATTTCAACAACAAACTTGGCATGGTTATATTAACATCAGACAAATGGACTTTAAGGGGGGAAAAAAGTTATTTTGAACAGTGCCAGCATCTAAAACAGGAATTTAAGTACAGTCCATAGAGATGAAGTTGAAAAGAAGGTAATAATGTATTTCCAAGCAACTAATATGTTCAATGAGTGTTACATTGATTTGAAGAATAAAGATAAACAAAGTGAAAGTTTGGAAAAACAGATACTCATAGGTTACATGGAATTTATAGTTTAACCAAATAGTTTTTTTTAGAGATTTCAAAAATACTGGCTTTTTCGTTCCATGTCATTCTTCGTCTGTTTGTTGGCAACACATATAAAATGAAATGCATTTGGTAAGCATTTGCTCTTGTATTTTCAGGAATTCAAAATGTCCTCAGCCTCTTTTGTGCAGTTCTCACAGAAAATAAGGTCCTCTTCCATTCTGCAAGTTTCCAGAGACTTAGTGATGCTTGCAGAGCCCTGGAATCTTTAATGTTTCCTCTTAAATATAGGTGAGGTTTTTAACTTGGTACTTTAATTTGTTGCTAAATTCTGCATTACTTACTGATGATTAGTTGAAATGTCATAGCACAATAGTTTTGAACCACAGGGGCATATTTTACAAAGTTACGCTGTACACATGATTCTGATGGAAATCTAACCTAGAATTTGGAAATTTTCCAAGTTGTTCATTACTGAGTGTTGATTAATTTAGTGCAAAAATAATTTGAATCATATTGTCAGCAACATTTAATTCTCTTTGAATATAGTTAGTGGTGAAAGTCTTAAGTTAGTTTTGTCTGATTATTTGATATAAAAGAGTTATTAATTTTTAGGGTTATAATGGTATTATGGTTATATTAAAAAAGATCCCTTACCTTTTTTAGATACCTACTAAAGTATTTATGTATAAATGGTAAGATGTCTGGGATTTGATTCAAATAATATAGTAGAGAAGAGAACAATTTTAAAATGGGTAGAAACATAAATGAGACCTTGCATTGGTAATTGTCAAATCTGCATTGGATACATGAGGCTTCATTTTCCTTTTTTCCTCCCTATTTTCTGGGGGCGTAGGGGAATGTTAAAATTTTCCATAGTAAAAAGTAAAAAACAAAACATCTAAACAATGATGCCCTGATAGTGTTATGAATAAAATATTTTCTAATATACTGTTTTATCAATTTGATAATCATAACATTTTTGGAAAATTAAGGTCATACAAACTAGAAAAAAATTTGGACTGTTTCAGATTTTATTTAAAAATTTTTTTTCTTTTTTTTAATCTATGTGCCTTTCTTAACCCCTAGATAAGAGCATTCTAGGCCTTAATTTTTATACTTTGCCATTCTGAGTGAATTCAAACATCAAGTATAGAAAATGGAATTTGAATGATTGTTTTATTTAGACAAATCATCATTAGTATTAAGGGAGAGGGCCCATCAGGTAGTCATTGCTACCTCCTGGATATCGGATTTTTATGTAATGAAAGATGCTTTCAAGCAAGATTGACAAACCTAAAGAGACTACTTGCCTCCGAGGAATAAGGGATAAGGAAGCTGCCCTGGGTTCCATTTACTTTATATCTTGTTATATCTGATCATCTCTTTCAAAACATGAAGATTTTTTTATCTTTTAAAATATTTAATATTAACATCCATGAGAATATTATTGATAATTTCTAAATGTAGGTATTCTGAAATTCATACCACATACAGGTGAAAGAAAATATGTTCATGTTATGGGAAAACAAATATAGCTCACGTACGCTTTTATTATTTCCAGTTATCCCTATATTCCCATTCTCCCGGCTCAGCTCCTGGAAGTTCTGAGTTCCCCGACGCCTTTCATTATTGGAGTACATTCTATCTTTAAAACTGATATCCATGAACTTGTAAGTATTCATCTTTAAATTGCCAGTTATTGAGACCAAAACCTTATCATATTTCTTTGAGTCCTATAATGTTTCAACTAATTACTATTTTCAGATCTGTTGCATTCCCAACAGGAAAGATTGGCTGGAAGAAAAGCATCACTGAAAAATATAAATATACTAGTTTCTTCTTATAGCAAGTTTGGAAGATCTTCAGAATGAATTTATTAATAGTTTTAAATGCCCATCTTTTGACATATTTCATCTTTCTGTATTCTCCATCCTATATATGAGAAAGGAAGATGAAATAATCCATTAATTAGTATTCTATTTATACTTTTGTTATGAGTGCTGTAATATATTCATATTTTGAAATGAGGCTGTGTTAATCCTGAATGGCTGGTAGCTAAAAAGCAAAAAGCATTTGCAAGAGTGAAGGGTTTTAGTGGAATATGAACCCTTCAGTATGAATGCCACCAAATTATTCATTTCTTAATGCCATATGAATAGAAATACCAAAGAAGAAAAGGAATGTTCTATATTTAAGCCAGTTCTGGAATAATGTGTTTACTTATCTGTACTGAACTTATTTAAGAGGTACTGTCACAAAAAAATGAGCTTCAGAGAAGGACATCCAGGATTGTCAAGACTTTAGAAACTATATCCTGTGAGGCCCTTAAGGAAATTTTCTCGGGTAATAACCTGATACTGTTTGATAGCTAAAGATAAATACTGAAGTGACCGTTGTAGAAAGGTTCATTTTTTGTAGCTCTGAAAAGCTGAAATAGAATCAGTGGATATAGCGGATATAGAGACACATTTCTCCTGAGTAGAAGAGCTTTCAACTATTAGAGCTGGCCAGTGATGAAGAATGGGTTGCCTTAAGTAAGGAATGTACCTGTAAGTGTACAAGGAACAAATTCCATGACACTTTTCAGGGAGTTTAAGAAAAATTCTTTACTGAAAGGGTGGGCTATATCATATCTTCAATCCACAGATTCTTCAGATTTTGTAATTCTACTCTTGTTTTAGTTTTAAATGTCAACAGATAACTCTGTTGTTAATTATACATAATTATAATTGTAATCAAATCATAGGTGTCATTAAAACTGACAAAAGACAATTCAACATTGTAATTAGAAGCAAGACCCTCATTCATATATTATTTTCCTACTTTATATGTTGATATCTAGTTCCTGTTTAACTTTGGTATCACCATATAAAATATGCATAAATCAATAAACATACTTAGTAAAACCTAGTTAGTACTAATTAGAAGCATACCCATCTGGTTGACAGGTAATTTTTTCCCACTAAATATAAAGTTTCTAGAGGTAGGACAAGCCAGATGTTTCCAAAAGTAAGTTTCTTAATTTTTAATCAATAAATTAGAATGAATTTTAAACCTATTATCAACATTATAACTTCAGCAGTCCTGGCTAGTTTCTCTATTAATTTTTATGTAAGTTATTTTTTTTAAGATTTTATTTATTTATTTGAGAGAGAGAGAACACGAGATGGGGGAGGGTCAGAGGGAGAAGCAGACTCCCTGCTGAGCAGGGAGCCCGATATGGGGCTCGATCCTGGGACTCCAGGATCATGACCTGAGCCAAAGGCAGTTGCTTAACCGACTGAGCCACCCAGGCGCCCCTATGTCAGTTATTTTTAAGTAGACTATTGTAAAATGCTAAAAATCAATTTCTTTCTTAAGCACCCAAACAGTACCATTTTGATATATACCAGTTGCTTTGTTTGTTAACTCTTGTAATGAGTACTATATTATTTAGGATATGGCTAGACCACTATACCAAAGCATCCAAACTACAGTGGTTCAAAAGAAATGGTATTTTATTTAACACTCATGCAGCCGTCCATAGTGGTGTTCCATTATATCAGAACGGCTTACTCCATGAACTCATTCATGGTCCAAGCTTCTTTCCTTCTTGTTTCTTCACCAGAATTGCCTCAAGCATTGGCATCATCTGAATGTTCAAGGTTGGGTTGTTGTTAGTTCATAGTTTCAGCCTTAGGAAGGAGAGAACATAGGAAAGCCTTACATCCTCTCTATTTTGAATACCTGAAAGTGTACACATCACTTCTCACATTCCATTGGCAGAAACTTAGTCACATGCCACAGCTAATTTCAAAGAAAGCTAGGAAATACATGGTAGTTGCTATGGACAGTCAAGAGTCTTTTCCACACCTGCTTCCTCTCATTTTGAATTAATGAAGGTCAGATTACTTTGCTTAGCAATAAATGCATTTTATTAATTATTGATTAATTTTTCTCTCCTTTAGCTAGATGTAATCATAGCAGATTTGGATGGAGGCACTATTAAAATTCCTGAATGTATTCACCTCTCTTCCCTCCCGGAACCACTTCTACATCAGACTCAAGCAGCTCTTTCTTTGGTATGGCATTTTTAATAGTAATTTTCTTTTGATTTAACTATAAACTCAGGTAATTGGAATTAGATATCATTGGCAGTATAATTACTTTAAAAAGAGTTATATATTCTTAAAACATGAATATATTCTCACAGAATATTTAGAATAGGATTCTTTACTACATATTATCTGAAGAATATACTTTAAATTGTGACTGTTTATTTTTTCTACATTCACTCTTTCACTCAGCATATTTATTTAGTAGTTAATATATACCGAATACTGTGTTAAGTATTGGAAACATACCAACATACCTGTGAAAATAAGACCGGACTCTGCCTCAAAATCCCTGGTTTCCCTAACATCCATTATTGGAAGATAGTACCTGCTCCTTTTCCTTCAGCCTCCTTGTTGGCATCTCTTTCCTTTTTGGTAGATCTGCTACTTGCAAATAGTGTGATACTGTCTTGCCAATGTTTTTAAGTTACTACAGAAAACTGTAACTTATTGAGAGATTAAATATCCAACATTCTTTGGAGTAAAGTTTTAATAACTCTTGTAGTTTGGGTGTTTCTCACTGATACATTTAATGTTTTTATAGTTATTTTATCTTAGTTGATTTTTTCTTTTTTATAATTTTTTTAAAGTAGGCTCAATGCCCAGTGTGGGGCTTGAACTCATAATCTTGAGCTCAAGAGTCACATGCTCTACCAACTGAGCCAGCCAGACACCCCTTACTTTAGTTGATTTTTAAAATTAGAGCATTGTATTTTACTGACAAAATTTTAGGTGCCAATTTATTCATCATCAGAAAATTGAAACTTAGAAATTATGCATTCCTTTTCAAGCCTTACTAGAACTAAAGCCTTCATATTTTTTTTTTAGGGGATGGGAGGGGCAAAGGGATGGGGAGAGAGAGAATCTTAAGTAGCCTCCAACATGGAGCCTGACATGGGCTCAGTCTCACAACCTTGAGATCATGACATAAACCAAATCAAGAGTTGGATGCCTAACTGACTGAGCCACCCAGACACCCCAGCCTTCATATTCTTGAATAATATCCCAGTCTTAGCTGTTTAAAAGAATTTTCTCTTTATGGGGTGCCTGGCTGGCTCAGTTGGAAGAGCACTGATTCTTGATCTTGATCTCAGGGTCATATGTTCAAGCCTCACACTGGGTGTAGAGATTAATAAATAAACCTAAAAAATTAATTAAAAAATATTTTCCCCTTAAATAGTAACTTAAATAGGAACTCAGAGTCTAGGGTTACCAGGAAGGATTTTATTCTTAGAATATTTTCAAATTTGTATTAGTCCTTATATTGTTAACCGTGGTATCAATGGGATGTGAATATTTAGAGAAAACTGACTTTTCCTAACATAATCTAGAATACAAGATGTGATAGAGTGGAAAGAATACTAGTGCAGGACGGAGGAGACCTAAATTCCAGTCTGCATCTTGCCACTTGATACTACCGAGCAACTCACATTCTATCTCTAGGCCTCTGTTTCCTGGACGTTATCTATAGGATGAATGTTGAATGCATAGGATGACTAAAGGACTGTTTACCAAAGTGAAGTATGGAGATGATTTTGGGTCGCATGTGAAACCTTTTTATTTTAATAATTATGTATTTATCATAATAAAAATAACATAAAAACCTATGATTTCATAGATGATATCATCTAAGAAAATACTAGGTTTAAATAGGTGAGTTGATTTAAAGACAATTTAAAGGAAAATATTAACTAAATAACTACATTGGTAGTATATGGATATAGCAGAAGCTGAGAAGGTAGTATTTGAGTGATTGAAAAAATGTTTAATGTTTCTAGAAATCATAAGTTTCTAAATCTTATATATGATTATTTAATGATATTTATACTTATTCAGGGATTAAGTATCAGAATGAACAAATATTAAGATTTTAGTTCTTAAGTCAATGTCTCCTGGTAGAGATTCTGCTGCACACTGTATATCTTAACCTGCAACACCTATGCCACCAAATTTGATCAATGAATTTGGTAAAACTGAGTATCCTGTTTTTGTAGTTGTCAAGCACAGTGGTCAGTTGTGTGGTATAGTATAGTGCTGTGAATAAGACATGAGAACATAGTGTATTATCAAACTAGAACCAAAAAGAAATCATATTTGACGAACTGGGTGGGAGCTTTGATACACAATTATAACAGCTTCATTTGGTTAGTAAATAATTGTGATCAAATGGCAACACAGTACTTGAACTGTGTAATAACCATGAACGATTTCTTAGACATCAATTATACTGTATTATTATATTGTAATGATTGGGTTATAAATATTGTCAATATTTTAGTGTCAATTTTAAGTATTGTCATGAAGCCATGTAAGCAAGGGTTAATATATAATAAAGGCCCCTTTAAAATTTTGTGTGATGCCTTTCTTAGAGTTGAGCTTTGTGGCCATTCAGGAACCTTATAGAACTGGAAACCTTTGATAAGTTATTTAAGCATTCTTGAGCATTTCCTCATCCAGGGGTTAGCCAAAGTATTTTTGTCTATTATATGTATACTACCCAAACTTGCGTATTTGAAAATAATTCTGCCAAGAGAAAAATTTGCTACTTACTGATGAAATTTCATCTTTTTCTCTGTGTTAAGTCTTGCATAGATCTTCTTTACCTAACTGCTCCCCAGCCTGCTCTTCTTCAAAACCTAACTCAGTTATTACCTTTTTTTTTTTTTAGCTTTCCCTAGGTTGAATTAATTATACTTGTTGCTTCGCTTATTATTCTTTATATATTTATAGTACTTGCACATTGTTTTGTACTTTTATCCCTCTAGACTGTGAGGCTCATAAGCTTATTCACTTGGTCCTCAGTATTTCAGTTAATTAATTAATTAATTTATAATTACACTAATAAACATAAAAACAAATGCTTGTTTAACATTTTAAACTATATAGACAAATCACTCTGCCCTAGACTGTTCCCTTCCCAGAGGTAACTAGTATTTTATAGTTTAGTGTATATTCTTTCAGAACTTTACATTTTCATTTATATGTTTAGTGTGTGTAGGTAGATAGATAGATCAACAGACCAAGAGAGAGGTTTAAGGTTTGTTTTACTTTCAAATAAATGAGACCATACTTATGTGTGTTTTTCTAGCACATGTTTCTTCATTAAATATTTTGTCTTGGAGATCTTTCCCCAGTAGTACATACAGAGCTGCCTCAGTTAACTGTATTGTTTCCTGGAGGAAATATATTGTTATTCATGTACTGAAACTTTTTCATCTTAGTATTCCAAGTAGGTTAAATAATAGGTTTTACTGCTATTAAGATTTTGTACATAACCAAACTTCTTTGTTTTAGATTCTACACCCAGATTTGGAAGTAGCAGATCATGCTTTTCCCCCTCCACGAACAGCTTTATCCCACTCAAAAATGCTGGTAAGAAGTTTAATATTTCAATTTGATGTTTTTAAATAGAGCTGTACTTTTATTTGTAGGATTGTTGAAGAAGCTGAGTGTAGTGAGAGTCAGATGTACAGCCTAGTATAATAAGTGTACCAGATTAGATGTTCTAATTGAATAGTCACTGACTGATCTTATGACCTGCTCTCGGAGGAGCCACAGGGCAGCACGCAGACTGGGAGGGGGTAGAGGTAAGACTGTTGCCCTGAGGAGGCAAGAGTAAGTGTGTGTTGTAGCCTGGAAAACCATGCCAAGTATCAAATCGAAAGGGCCAGGCAAGGATAAAAGGGGGAAGCTTACAAAAAATGGAAACGGATATTGTTGACAATGAGAGTCAGGTTTGACAGGTAGATGAAAATAATTCCAGGTAGAAGCCTTGTAAGTAAGAGTTAATATATAATAAAGGCCCTTTTAAAGTTTTCCCAATGCAAGGAGGGCATGTATTGAATGGAGCACTGGGTGTTATCCGCAAACAATGAATCATGGAACACTACATCAAAAACTAATGATGTGCAAGACTGTTGAATCACAGATCTGTACTTCTGAAACAACGCAACATATTTTAAGAAAAAAGAAAAAGAAGATAGCAGGAGAGGAAGAATGAAGGGGAGTAAGTCAGAGGGGGAGACGAACCAGGAGAGATGATGGACTCTGAAAAACAAACTGAGGGTTCTAGAGGGGAGGAGAGTAGGGGGATGGGTTAGCCTGGTGATGGGTATTAAAGAGGGCACATTCTGCATGGAGCACTGGGTGTTAGGCACAAACAATGAATCATGGAACACTACACCAAAACAAATGATGTAATATATGGTGATTAACATAACAATAAAAAATTTAAAAAAAACTAATGGAATGTATGGTAACTAACATAACATAATAAAATAAAATTAAAAAAAAAACAAGTTGAATGAAAATAATTATAAATTCAAAAGAGAAATAATTAAAATAAAAATCTAAATTTCACCTGAAAAAAAATTTTTCCCAATGCATTTCTTAGAGTTGATCTTTGTGGCCACTCAAGAGCCTTACAGAACTGGATACCTTTGATAAGTTATTTAAGCATTCTTGAGCATTTCCTCATCCAGGGTTGACCAAATAAATTTGTAAGTTTCCTTTCAGTTCCAAAACTATGATTTTTATTAAAACCTGAATCATCAAAACCAATTTTTAAGTCATACCTTATTAATATAGGAATAGATTTTTTTAAGTTGGATAAACTTTGGAAGAATTTCATAAGCTTTTAAAATACAGTCTTTTGAGTTTTTTTCTTATATTTGTGACTGTAATTCTTTTGATGTAAGTAAAAATCAAATGACTTGGGAAAGATGTCCTTCTCTAACTTGGTGAAGGGGGAGACTGACTTTTTCTGAGAGGAAAATTGGATATACTATAGGCAAGTTTTGTTTGGTTCATTTGAAAAAAGAACTATTTAACAGCCTACCCCGTTCAGTAATGGGCCAGGCTAGATGCCCACCACTCAGGACTGCCACAAGTAAGAGTTATGTGTAGGAAGTGCAGACAGATTGATTCAATAATCTCTCAGGTTCTTTTCAACTTTTTGTCTTTGTGATATTTCTTTTTTTTTTTAAAGAAATTCAGTTACCTAACGTGTTTCTTTTTATATTTTCAGGATAAAGAAATACGTGCGGTTTTTCTTAGATTATTTGCACAACTTTTCCAAGGATATAGATCATGCCTACAACTTATAAGAATTCATGCAGAACCAGTAATACATTTTCACAAGGTAAGATGATACATTACCATGTTGTATGTGTCCAAAACATGGCCTCTAATTTAATAAAACGACTTGGTTGTCTTTTTTTTAGCTGTGTATTTTGCCTTAGTTTATCAAATGTGGTTATTTTTTAAGTCTCTGCTTTGTGATTAGATGATAATTTTTAACAACACTGTGGAACTGACATGTTTTTCGTTAGAGTTTGTTAATTTAATTTTAATTTTTTTTTCTTTTTTTATGATTTATTTAGTTATTTTGGAGAAAACGAGAGTAATTAATTAAAAGTACAAAAATTAAAATTTAATTCTAAATTAGTTTTTCTTTTTTTTTTTTAAGATTTATTTAGATATTTTGGAGAGAAAGAAAGTGCCCAGAGGGGAGGTAGAAAGGGAGAGGGAATCTCAAACAGTCCCCACTAAGTGCGGAGACCAACAACGTGGGCCTCCAACTCACCACCCTGAGAAAATGACCTGAGCTGAAATCAAGTCAGCTGCTTAACCAACTGGGCCACCCAGGCGCACATAAATTGTTTTTTCTTTTAAAATTGAGTGTTAATTTGTAATTTCTTCTCCCACTTTATGGACAGACTTATTGTTATTCTTTCGAATACATGTAATATTTCAGATATCAAAAGCCCTTTTTGAAAGACTGTATTTTATAACAACACATTTATGCGTGAAGATATTTATTCAGGCTTTGATCTTTCTGTTTTTGTTTTGACCATTCATCCATTACTAAGTGATAAATTATTCATTTCACTTTTTCTTTCTTTACAGACAGCTTTCTTGGGGCAGCGTGGTTTGGTTGAGAATGATTTCCTCACTAAAGTTCTCAATGGAATGGCATTTGCAGGTTTTGTTTCAGAAAGAGGTCCTCCCTATAGATCCTGTGATCTCTTTGATGAGGTATAGTTCTTATCAAATGAATGCATATTTGCAGACAAAATTGGACTAGTGATTAAAAGTAGAGGAGTAGTATTTTTTTAATGTAAATTTAATTAGCCAACATATAGTAGATCATTATTTTCAGATGTAGTGTTCAAGAATCCATCAGTTGCATGTAACACCCAGTGCTCAAAATCCTAAATGTATTATAAATTGAATATCAAATAATCCAAACGTTACTTATTATTATGCTTATTAGATCTTGGTATTTATAATGTGGATTTGAAAAATTAGAAAAATATAGGATGTCACAGAAGTACATAAACATCTTGAACAACTGAATTTAAGTAGTTCATTAAAATCTTTTTGAAAAAGTGACAGTGATTATATAAATAAAACTCTTATTTTTGAAGGCAGTAATACAGTAATTCCTTTATCAGTTTCAGAGAAAGAAAAAGGCCTAGGTTTAATATATAGGTATGTGATTTCAGACTACCGTTACATTTAGTCTATTAGTGTCATAGAGCCATAGTTTGGCTCAGTGGCATTCTTTTTTTAAAATTTTATTTTATTTAAATTCAATTAATTAACATATAGTGTATTATTAGTTTCAGAGATAGAGTTCAGTTATTCATCAGTTGCATATAGCACCCATGCTCATTACATCATGTGCCCTCCTTAATGTCTGTCACCCAGTTACCCCTTTCCACCACCCACCTCCCCTCCAGCAACCCTCAGTTTGTTTCCTATAGTTAAGAGTCTTTTATGGTTTGTCTCCCTCTCTGATTTGTCTTCCCTCCCTTTCCCTATGATAATCACTCAGTGGCATTCATACTAATCAATAATCAACATTTGTCTATGTCCCATAGGAGATCTTAAATATATGGAAGGCAGATTTCATTTCTATCTTCAAGGAATTGGCCATATAAAGGGAAAATTAGGACAAATGTGACTCCAAATAAGGATACTGTTTCGTCTTAGTTGTGATTTATTTTAACACATCTTTCCATTTATCATTTAACTGCGTTTACAGCAGCTCATTCTGGTGGATAGAACAATGAATACTGTTCCCATTTCAATTTCTTTTTTTTTTTTATCATCCATTCTTTTTTTTTTTTAAGATTTTATTTATTTATTCCTGAGAGACAGAGGGGGGGAGAGAGAGAGAGAGAGAAGCGGAGGGAGAAGCAGGCTCCCAAGGAGCAGGGAGCCCAATGCAGGACTCGATCCCAGGATCCTGGGATCATGACCTGAGCCAAAGGCAGACGCTTAACCATCTGAGCCACCCAGGCACCCCCCCTTTCAATTTCTGAAAGAGCACTGTATTGGAACCAATAAATCTAAAAGTTCTCTAAAGTGTATAAAAGGAAAACTTTAGCACCCAAGATAGTGAAGAATAGTAATAGTGATTATGTTTTGCTGCAGGTGGTTTTATTTTGTTTTTTGTTTGTTTGTTTTTATTTATTAGAGAGAGAGAGAGAGTGAGAGAGGGAACACAAGCAAGGGGAGTGGGAGAGGGAGAAGCAGGCTTCCCGCTGAGGAAGGAACCCAATGCTGGGCTCAATCCCAGGACTCTGAGATCATGACCTGAGCCAAAGGCACATGCTTAACCAACTGAACCGGCCAAGTGTCCCTAGGTAGTTTTGTTTTGTATGGAGAAAATAGGAATTAAGTTATTAAAGATCTCGGTTCAGAGAAGGATCTTTTATTTTCCGCAAAGATTGTTAAGTAATCACAGATAAGAATGAAAGAAGGGGCACATGCTGTAGTTCTGAGTATGGAGACCTGTACCAGAAACTTTAGTTAATAACACAAAGCATATGAAAACTTAGGAGAGATTGCCCTGTGATGTAAGCAGTTCTTTCTGATGAATTACTAATCACTGATTCCCTGATACCAACATTTAATATGATTGATCACTAACTATCTGATTTTTTTAAATAATTTTTTTTATTATGTTAGTCGCCATACAGTACATCATTAGTTTTTGATGTAGTGTTCCATAATTCATTGTTTGTGTATAACACCCAGTGCTCCATGCAATACGTGCCCTCCTTAATACCCATCACCGGGCTAATATGTATCAGTAATTGATACATAATGTTTAATGGAGTTACATTAGATGCTCCCCAAGGTCCTTTCTAGCTCTCACATTCTACTAGTCTCTGAAGCATTCTGAATAGTAACATTGGTTTATATACCCCTCATTTTTCCTATCTAAATTCTCTTAGTAACTCCTTATGGCAGCTTCATCACTAGTAAGTCAGAGTGATTGCTTGCAGAAAACTTGCTTGCCATAGCCTCTGTTTTTTGTAAATCCTTCCCTTGCCTGGAGTGTCAACCCTCTACATTTCAGTCTAACCATGGCTTCCTATTTTTCATGCTCTGCTCTTATCTCACCACTTCCTCCAAACTTTCCCAGAGTAAATGACTCTGAGAGCCACTTGGTTTGTATTAAGCTTCATGTTAGGTCTCTAGCTTTATGTGGCAACTTCATCATTTATCATCTACATTTATGTGCATAGGATATACATATAGCCTCTTGATTGGAAATGATGATAAAGCAAGAACTAAGTCCTATTGAGTCTCCCCTTAGCGTTCATCCAGTTCTGTGTTCTCCCTACAGTTATGGTTTTTCCTGTCTAATTGATGTTGTTACTTGAAAGCTAGTTGTTCATATGTGTATTTCAGTCAAAGGCCTAAAAGGAATGAGATGCCAAACCTAAGTAATTTCTCTTGGGTCATTTAAATTGCTTGAATGCGCTTTTAAAGAAAAATAGCACTTGCTCCTGGAAGAGGTATCCTTGTTTTCATCTACCCCAGGGCAGCTACCACACTGAAGAGTGTAGAGGCTTTGAGAGGCAGCCTGCTTTGTGTGTCGCCTTGTCCCCACACCCATCACATCGGCCCGGGAGAAGGAAAGATGTATTTGCCTTTGTTTGACAGTCTTTCTGATTCCTGGCCTAGAATAGGTGGAGTCAGAGTTTTATATGTTTGTCTGCTCCAGTGAATCTGTTAGTTTCTAGAAGGAAAAGTCCTAAATTATACCCTTTTTAAAAAAAATCATCTTTTTACCCTTCTTTCTGATACTCATTTTTTTTCTTGTTAGTATTCCTCTCTCTGCTTCAAATGGATACACTGTTCTCCCAGTAAATTAGTTTAGTAGGGAAATGGATTAGCGTTAAATAATTTGAGCACTGGAAGGAGGTCAAAGGTCATTTTGTTTTTCCATCTGATTGTAGAGATGAAGAGACTGAAGCTCAGGAGTTTTAGTGACTTGCTCCAAATCATGGTGTCAGCAGAGCTAGGACTAAAGTCTGAGTCACCTGACTTGAACATTTGGTTCATGTTTTGTAAGTTAGGGAAATGTTTGGAGACTTTCTGACCGTCTGAAATTCTCTGAGTGAGAGAACTCTCCGAATGAGGCCTGAAGAATGAGGGGGTCTCTCTCAGTTCCAGAAAGGATTTTTTCCAAGAAGAAATAGGGCCCTAAATCATCAGGGATAGACCACCAGACTATCCAAGGATTCAATTGACTCTGTAACTCTAGACTAAAGGTGAAACCCAGTAAAAATGTAAAATATTTTGTCTTAATAATAACATATTTTAGATGCTTTTTGGTTTGCAAATTGTAAGAAATTATCACACAGTTTTCTAATTTACCATATTTTGGAGTTGATGTTTTGCCATTTGATTCTTTTTCCAAGTTGGTAGCTTTTGAAGTAGAGCGAATTAAAGTTGAAGAAAATAACCCATTGAAGATAATAAAGCATGTCAGAGAACTTGCCGAGCAACTATTCAAAAATGTAAGTAAATATGTTTTAGACAGTCATTAATTTTATTTTTTAAAAAGATTTATTTATTTGAGAGAGAAAGAATGGGTGTGTGTGCAAGTTGGGGGAGGGGCAGAGGGAGAGACTCTTTCTAGCAGATTCCCGCTAAGCATGGAGGAGCCCCACTGGGGCCCCCATCCCAGAACCCATGAGATCATGACCTGAGCCAAAATCAAGAGTCAAATGCTTAACCAACTGAGCTACCCAGACACCCCAGACAGTCATTAATTTTTAAAACTATGTAATTATTTTGTTTAAAAAACTAAGAAGTGTCATCTTTCTAGTTATCTTTTTGCTCTGACTTAAAACCTTTGGGATTATAAGTTACAAGATATTACAGTTGGTCCTGTGCATCAAAACAGACCTCATTTTTCAAAGTGATTTTCCTGTCAATCAACTATGTTACGAAAACATCTTAGTCACAGTTTTCCAGTTTGTTTTGTGCCCTCATTGTGATTTTCATTTAGGACCCTGTGTTCTTGAGAGCAAACTGTTCGTTTTTAAGACATAAAGATTAGACTCATTGGAGACCAGAACTAGAACTGACCAATGTGTCTGCTTTAGTGTGGTGCAGTGACTGTCAGCTGGATCAGGAAAATTGTTTGAGTTGTATTGTTTTGAGCAGACAGGGAGTAAAAAGCTGAAAGAAAGAGAGCAGGTTGCCAAGTGACCACAGAAACTCAAGGGTAGAAATATTCCTTTTATAGAAGAAATGCAATTAAGTTATAAAGATTGGGATGTGATAAAGTGTGAAGTAATCGTTTGGATGCCAAGACAAAAGAGAACCTAAGGTGACAGGGAGATTACATGCATGCAGAAAAATGGATTTTGGCTAATGATTGCTAGTCATACTTCCTACCTGTAAAGCTTTTCAGAGTTGAAACTTGTACTAAGAAAAGGAAAGTAAATGGAAAGTATGGTTTTCCAGGGGAAAGTTGAAGGAAATATATTTAAGAAGGATTTGGGGTCAGTATCGCAGTATTGTTTAACTTAATTATTCGAATAGATGGAACTTTTTGGACATTGGGTCGTAAGTCAGTGCTTTGTCACATCCATTTGAAATCTGAGACCCAATTGGATAAAAACAGGAATGCTAAGTTGTGTTTGTTTCATGTTATTCAATTACTTATGAATTTTATTTCTGAAGTTATTTTAAAATTTATCCCTTTGACTAATACCCTACACTCTACATATACAACTGTGTCCAGTATAATAAATCTATTTCTTGATTAGTGTGCTGACAGTTTAAAAAAGAAGAGTTCTGTCAGAAGGAAAATGTGTGTTCTGTGGTGGTCTTCGGCATTTATGATGGTTGTGTAGAACTACTGTAGAGCATGACCACGTGAGAAATTTCTGTTGATGTATTGTAATAATAATAACAAATATTGAGTGTGTAGCACAATGTACCAGGCATGGGATTAAGCACTTTACATGCATCATCTGTAATCATCACAACCGCAGTGTTAAGATAGGTGTCATTATCCCTGTTTTACTGGGGACAGCTGGCTCAGAATCAGATGGCCATGAAGTGATTGAATCCGGATTTTAAATTCAGAAACTTTCATCTGTCCAGTTCCTGAGCCTATTTTCTTTCCCCCCATTAGGCTGGCTCATCTCCAACTGGAAAAATAGTGCTATTTCCAATGACTGACTTTTATACTTTGTTCTTTATAAAGCACTTTAACATACTTTCTCATTTGATCTTGTAAATGACCATGGGACATAAATAGGGCAGATGTTGATATGTGAGGAAAATAGAAGTTTTTTTTCTTGCCCACTGGGAGTGATTTACTGATGGATTTCAAAAAAAAATAGCAAAACATCAAATGGGAATCAGTGTTTGAGATTTTGGGATTGATCCCTTGAATAACTGAATGTTTATTTCTTAGATCTTTACAGGACCATTCCAAAACTGTAAAATTTTATAGCCTGTAAGTGACCAGAACTGGGGTTCTGACACAGGTTTGTCTCTGTTACATGACTGAGTACATAGTGTATGTACGGGAGTGTGCCAAGCCACTTTGATGCAAAAACAAAATAATTTCCTTTTTTGCCATCCTAGAACTTAAGTTTTATGATAGCTTACACTACATACTACACACTATACTACATTACATAGTTTACACTAAGCTGACACGAAACTGAAAACTGCAGTAAAATAAATAATAATTATGCATTCTTTTTTTTTTCTTTAAATAGACACTTTATTGTATCCACAGGTGATAAAATCGCAGAGCTACTGTTAGGCACATAAATACAGACCCTGCTAAATATTTAATGTTATCGAGCTTGTGCGACTCCAGCATGGTTTTGAGGCCAGTGACCTCAGTGTCTGTCTTCCTGTTTGTTTGGGTGACAGCCTGATCTTGCTGGGCATGCAATGACACCATTTCTGTCCTCATTTCCAGCAGCTTCCTTACATTCAATGAATACAATTCTTGCACTGTGCTCTTTTCTAGATTGAAGTCTAACTTGGTATCTGTTTGGACTTTGATTACTTCATCCATTACTTATTTTAACTGATGTAGTTTAAGGTTTATTTTCTCGTCTGAGGGCTGTAAATTCACTCTTCTCCAAAATAATACCTTTTTTCACATTAGCAGTCTGAGGCATTATTTGCTGAACAGCGATCTCCTGCTGCATTTTGGTGACCATATCCTTGTAGACAATAACCATGTTGGTGTCCATGATCTTGACCAATGCAGAGGCAGTGATTCCTGCTTGCTGGGTTGGGAACCCATTTTCTTTGAGTAAACACACTAAGGCATGGGTGTCAAAGTAGAGCTTCTTGTTCCCACAAGAGGTGAAATCTCCCCTTTTGTGTTCCAGATCTCTCCCCTGCTCCAGCTGCAGGCTCCCAGCAGAAGGGCTTAGTTCTGTCCTGGAGGAAGCAAGGGCAGCCACTTGGCTCTGGCACAGGTGGAGGGCGCCGATGGTCCAGGCACCTCCAGACAGTCACCTCTCCACAGGCCTCAGCAGCCTTCCTGGATTTGGGGGGAAGGGATGGAGGGTCCTGGGCATTAGCACTCCCGGTGGGCAAGAGGCTGGCACAGGAAGGGCACGAGCAGCTAAAAATTATACCTTCTTAAAGGTAAATATAAAACATATATAACATGCACCACACCTATCCTTTAAAAACAACACTTTTAAAGTGATCACCATGAGGGACTGTATTACTAGTAGGAAACGTAAATCGCCCTTTGAATGTATTCTATATTTTTTAACCCTTATTGGGGTTCCCCCCCAGTCTAATTCTGTTCCATTTAGTTTAATCAATTCCATTCTTTCAGTATGTATTTATTAAGCATATGCTAGTGCCGGGCATTTTCTAGGTACATGATTCCCCTAATATCCTTCAAAAGAGGATACATGTACACAATGAGTAAGAATTTCAGAATATCCCCATGGATTGTCATCAGACTTTCTGAGACTCCTTCTAGTTGTAAGATTCTAAACTCCACATGGTCCCAACATTTCTGAAGTAAATACATTACAAAGTTAAAAAGCAGAGCATGATGGTAAAGTTACTTTCTTGGGTCATGCAGGAAGTCTAGGGGAGGGAGGATGGTCTCAGTGCAAAGAAAGTAATCTAGATGGTTCTATTTTTAACTAACCAGTTTTTTTTTTTTATCACATTTTAAAATTCCCTTTTGGTAAGCAAGAACCAACCATATAATTTGACTGTTTCCTTATTATTGGGTTAGAATTGAGACCTGGTGATTCCACTTAGATGTTTGTAAATACTTTGTTGCAGTAAAGTCTGGTATGTGTACCTAGTCTCTCTGCTTCACTTATCTTTGAAGTACTCAAAAATGAACCTTAATTGCTGTTTCTTCTCACCACTCCTTTATATTGCTTTTTAATGAGTCAGAATGTGAGGAGGCATGAGTAGGATGTTGTAACTGGGTTTAGGTGCTCTTTTAACTTTCTGGAGCTTCCTAAATAACTAAGGAAAGAATTTGGTGAATTAAGTATCGGAGGGGAATGGTAAGGGGACATGAAGGAGAAGGAAGGGAATAACCCCATTTGAGACAAATTGTGTAAGCATTGATAAGGTTTATACCATGAAGATTATCAATCATTCATTATACAGCTTTTCTTTCCATTTTCAATGGATAATGCTGGATCTGGGTCTGCTCACTTTGGCTTTCAGAATTTTCATGTCTGTATGACAGACAGCAATGGCTCTATCTCTATGATTCTCCATACACACTTACAAAGGACCACTAACTACACACAAAATGGGAATGTTAAGATAGGCCAAGATAAGAGCTTTATAAAACCTCCATTTGAAGGCATCAAGAAATCAGTTGGACATGTGTTTTACTGTTTTACATAGTACCATTTTTCTAATTTGTTTTGCATCTGCAGTAGTACGTAAATATTTGCTAGACTGTGTAATTTGTTTGACAGCTTTCTTAAAAGAAAAATGAGAAGACTTGGACTTTCTTATAGAATAATATGAGATTTCTATTTGTGCTTTAAGAGTATTTCATTGCCCAGGATTGCAGTGAATAGATTTTAAAATCCTAATGGGAGAACAAAGCCCACATATGGGAATAACCTTTGTAAATCATATAAGGTCTATAGCGTTTACATTTCTGCATAAAGTTAATTTCACTACCAGGCAGATTTAATCTACACTGTTGACATTTGTACTCTTTGCCAACTGTGAATTAAAGGATTTTGTTGTTATAGGAAGGAAGTAAAATACTGTGATCATCTTTAGTCTTAAAAAATCAAACCATAAACAACTTACTTAGATTATTGTGGTGAAATGAAGCCCCTAACCCAAGCATAAAAATCACACTTCTTCCCCTATTTTATCTGATTTATTTGTTCATTTTTAAGTCAGGTTTAGTATGATACAATTTACATATAGTAAGATTTACCTTTTTTAAATGTTCTCTAGATTTTGACAAATGAATGAAGCTATACAACCATCACCACTACAATAAGGACATAGAACATTTTTGTCACTCCTCCAAAGTTCCTTATTTTGTTATAATCACTTCCTCCTACCATCTCAAACTTAGTAACTGATCTGTTTTCTGTCTCTGAAGTTTTTGCCTTTTCTGTAATGTCAGTATGTAGCTTTTGAGTTTGGTTTCTTTCCCTTAGCATAATGCATTTCAGATTCCTCTATGTTGCTGCATGTATCAGTTGTTTACTCCTTTTCATTGGTGAATAGTATTCCATTGTATGGATGTATCAAACTTGTATTTATCTGTTAATGAACTGGAGGGCAGTTTTGGCAATTATGAACAAAACCACTGTAAACATTTGCACTGGTTTTTATGTGAACATAAATTTTCCTTTTTCTTGGATAAATAGAAGTAGGTCGCTGGGATATATGGTATCAAAATATTAACTTTATAAAACTGCCAGACTGTTTTCCCAAATGTCTATACCATTTTGTATTACTACCAGCCATATATGAGTTCCATTTGTCCCATATCTTTAACAACGTTTGGTATCCTCCGTTGTTTTTTTGTTTTGTTTTTAGCCATTCTCATAGGTGTGTAGTGGTATCTTACGGTTTTAATTTGCATGTCAGCAGGCCAGTGAAAGTACAGGTCTCTTCTCTAGTCACTATATGCTCCTTTGGCACTTGTGAAAAGAGTACTTGTCTTAGAATCGAAAGCCTTCGTCTTGAATCATAAATTAGAGCAGTGGTTCTCTACAGGAGAAACCGTCCCCTCCAGAAATTTGGCTGTGTCTGGAGACGTTTCTGTTTGTCACTGCTGGAGAGGGTGTGCTACTGGCATCTAGTACATGGAAGCCAGGGTTGCTTCTAAACTTCTTAACAACATACAAGATACACGCTACCCCCCCCCACCCAAACAAAGAATTATCTAGGTCAAAATGTTAATAGTACCATGGTACAAAAACCCTGAATTAGGGCAACCAGCACATTAGATATTAAAGTCATACACCAAATTTATTTGTATTAAGGATGCAACTTTAATTCAGTTGGGTGATCATTTAAAGTCCTGTGAGGATGGAAAATTGAGAATGTTTCCTTCCATCAATATTGTATTCACAGCTAGGCAACCCTAAAAAGTCGAGTTACATTTTGTCAGTGTTTAATGACTTAGTCCAGTGATAGTATTGATTTCAGCTATATTTGTAAGGGTTTATATAACTTGCTATCCCATACAGCCCCATGAATAATTGGTGCACATTAAATAATTATTAAATAACCTAAATTAATATGGGAAACTTCACAGCTGCTAACAAGGTCACATCGATTTGTCTGTCGTTCACTGCTGAGACCAACATGTAGGAAGAAATTTTTTTCCCCATTGTTGCCTACTTTGGATTTCCAGTAGGGTTTGGGGCTTTTGTTTTATTTTGTTTGCTTTGCTTTTATTTGAAGTGCATTCTCAGCCTTGTTTTCCGTAAGCCCTAGGCATATTCTCATTTGGCTTGCCAAAAAAAAAAAGAAAGAAAGAAAAGAAAAATCCATGTTTCCAGACCAGATGGTATGTGTGTCATTTTTTCAAGTCTGAGAAGTTCACTGTACTTCCCAGTACTATCATATATTCTCAAAGCAGGATTACAGAGCCCATTTCTTGGAAATCATTATCTAATTTTAAAATTCCCTCTAAACAATAGTGCATTTTGCTGGCTTTTTTGGGCAGTTTATCTTGGTTGCCTTGGACAAAATTGTTACCATGTTCTCTATAAGTGCTTAGTTGCCTGAATTTTTTGTTAGTAATTTATAATTGCATTTCTCTACAATCAAAGATGAAAATTTGGCAGCTTCTTTATTCTATTGAAAATAATGAATTTCCTTGTTTCTACAAGGATGTTCAACAACAAAACTGGGCTGCAGTTTTTAATGAGCTCAGTAATCTTCAAGGGACTTGCCCAAATGCAGTTGAAGTTCCAAGTAAGAGCAGATGTTTCTAAGAATATGCAGAGTTCACTGAGCCTTAAACTTCTCATTTCTTGTCTTCTCAAAAGTCATTATGTGAGTGATTAACATAACATAATAAAAAAAAAAAAGTCATTATGTGACCAAGTTGGGTGTAAGGTAGCAAATGTTTCTTTATATTTACCACACTGCCCGTTAGAGGGCAGCAGTATACAGACACAGTGGCCAGAAAACCAAATACTTGTGTTTCAGGGGCATGAGCCCTTTTTGCATCTTCTAAACACAATTGAATATAATTTAGTAACTATCCCATAATCTGAATTTTTATGAGGACTATCTATACAGCTACAGGATAGCCTCATTTTGAACTTTGTTTTAAAATGATTAAAAAATGCTTTTTAGTCTTGTGTATAGATTTGGTTTATAATATTTCAAATGGCTTATGAGAAGAAAAACACTATTAATGACTAATAGCAATATCTTTTCTTTAATAAGTGATTTCTGTTTTAAGACTTACTGACTATACAATTATTATTGTTGTTAAAATTTAAGTAGCTGGTGATATGATGGGATTCCTGGAAGAACAATATAGTTTAAGTTTTAGAGGCATGGTGTCATACCATAGTATATGCAGTGAATAAATATTTTTTTCAAATGAATGTACTCTAGATTTTTGGAAAACAGCTTTCATATTTATTCTGGGGAGTAAATATGTGTGTATGTGAGTGTTCTAAAAGCCTTCCTATAACAACTCATTTTGTCCTCACAAGAACCTTATGAAGTAGGTACTGTAGTATTATCTAGATTACAGATGAGGAAACTAAAACACAAGTGGTGAGTGAATTGACACAGCACCAGGTCACATGACTAGTAAGTGGCTAAGCTGGAACTGGACCCAGAGGTCTGACAGAGAGCAGGCACTAAAAATACTTTGTTGTACTACTTTCTCATTGAATTGTCTAACCTTTCCCTCTGAATTGTAGTGCCACCTGTCACATTCTTACACAGAGTCCTGTTTTGGGGCTCTTTACTCCATTAGCCTTTTTAATCTTTCACTGGTACCAATTGCCATACTATATTAATTATTACAGGTTTATATAAGTTTTGATATCTGGGAAGTGTGACTTTTCTACTTACTCTTCTTCAGAATTATCTTGACTATTTGGGGATCTTTATTCTTCCTTATAAAGTTTAGGTGAACTTAGCACATTGCAGGAATTTGACTAGAAATAATATGTGTATCCTTATTTTTCTAAATGACCTTAAGTCATTCTTGGAACAATATAGAAGAATATACAATAAGAGAGTTAGATAAAATATAGTTAGAAAGGATACTAGCATCACTAAGATTCATTTTCTACTTTTATTTTTCCATGTTTTAAAATTTGTTACAATGAATATTATTTACATCATGGAAAATAAGTTGAAAATTTTAATTTTTATTACAAAGAAAATAAATATAAATAGAAGCAGGAGTAATGAAGAATGTACTTTAAATGATTCTGATCCAGACCTCAAAATCCGCATGAATTACCTTTCCAGCCTGAAAAAAATCTGCCAATGGGTTTTAGAAAATTGATATTTGTAACTTTGAGAAGGTATCTTAGACATTGTGCCTAAAGAACAGAGAAAAACAAACATACTACTTTTGAAAAGGACAGTTTCAGAAACTACAGACAAGTGATACTGGTGTTAATCCAGGCATAATTTTAGAACAGTTTTTTCAGCGTATAGTTTAGAAAGTGGTGATCATGAAGACTTGGAGAGAAATTTATTTATTTTCCCCTGCCCTCGCTAAAGATACAAAGGAAAAATACAAAGTAATAAAGGTTACTTTGGCAAGAACAAGTTTTATACCTGACTTCACCCTCTCAGGAACCTTGTAAGAGAAGCATAAGTATATCCCTTAGGCAAAGTTATTTACCCAGTATCACATAATGAGTAGAAGAAAAACTAGAACCCGGGCTTTTTTACACTTAAAAGAGTACTAATTCCATTGTGTTGCTGAGATATGCTGCCTATATCATCTTCCATGATCCAGCTGTTTATCTGGGTCTGGGCCAAATAACCATAAAGAATTGTGGGGAACAGCTCTCATAGATGATGACGATGTCCATTTTAACCATCTGAAGAACATATACAGTAGTATTGAGCTTAATCTACAACATGAATAACAGGTTCAGGGGGAAAGGGGAATTTTCTGGTTGCAAAGGATAATGGTGGTAAAGCAGCCTTCCCTGTAGAACGTTATTGAAGGATGGATTCCACTCTGCCTGTAGTATTTGAAATATAATCCTACTTAACTAGGTGACTAGATAAAAATTTATGCCAACCTTAAGGGTCTATGAAAATATTAACTGACACATTTAATTCAATTACTGCCAGTCTAAGATGTGTTCAACATTGTGTCCCACTCATTAAGAAGTAGTTTAGGGTGCCTGCTATGTGCCAGGCAGTTTCTGGGTGCAACAGATATGTAGCAGAGGACAAAAAATGTTTTTTTGATTGGCTGAAATGTTGGCCCTCATGGAGCCAACATTTTAGTAAGAGAAGGGTAGACAATAAATGAGTTAAATAGAATTTATAGTATGTAAGAAGGTGATAAGTGGTAAGGAGAAAAATATAATAAGAGGAATAGGGAGTGTGTTAGGGGGTATAATTTTAGATAGGGTGGCCAAGAAAGGTGGCATTTGAGCTAAGAAATGCAGAAAGGGATAGAGGATGCTGTTCAAATTGTAGGGGGATAGGCAGAAGGAACAGTTAAGTGCAAAGGCCTTGAGGTGGGAACAAGAAGGCCTATGTGGCTAGAGCAGAATGAAGGAAAACAGTAGCAGGACAAGTCCTATAGGAAAGCCAGATTTTGTAGGGCCTTGTAAATTATATTAGGAACTTTGGATTTTACTCTCAGTGAGATGAAGAGCCATTTGAATGAATAGAGTAGTTAGGTGATGGTTTGACATACTTTTAACTAGATCACTCTGTCTGCAGTGTTAAGAATAGAGTAAGGGAGGGAGCGAGGGTGGAAGCAAAGAGACCAGTCAGGAGACTATTCTGTGGTAATATAGAGATGTTGGCTTGAACCACAGTGTTAATGTAAAGTGGTCAGATTATGGACATATTTGAAAGGCAAAATCCAAAAGGTTTGCAGAGGAATGGATAATTGGGTGTTAGAGGAAGGCATTAAAGATGACTAAGCTTTTCACCTGAGTAGAAAAATAAATATGGCATTTACTGAAGTAAGGAAGACTATAGAAAACAGATTTGGAAGAGATGAAGAGTAAGTGCTCCATTTTGGACATATATTTAAGATGTTATTTTAAATCCAAATGGAAATACTATGTGTGGACAGTTGAATATATGGGTATGGCATTCAGGAGAAAGCTCAGTGGGGGATAAAAATTTATGAATCCTTGGTATTTCTGTGGTTCAAATATTGAGAATGGAAGCTGTCACCAAGGAAATAAGTATAAATAGAAAAGAGGCCCAAACTCTGAGCCCTGGGGTTTTCACATAATTAAGAGATTAGGAAGATGAAAAGTAGACAGAGATGTAGCAAGAAGACCTAGAAACCAAGTGAAGAAAGCCTTCATGGAGAAGGAGTAAGAGTGATAAGCTATATCAGATGCTGCTGATAGATCACATAAGAAGTAAGATTGTGGTACTCTCTTTTATGGCATGTATCTGAGTTATGTGTAATCACTCATCTGTCTGATTTCAGTTTGAGGTCCCCTGAGCTCCCACTCTCTGCCTGGCAATCTGCCATTGTTATTTTAACTTTTGACTCATTTTACCTGTTTGATGTTGCAGGAGAATCCCAACCCTCATATGGCGTTCCAGAAAGTTCCACGCCCGACAGAAGGATCCCACTTGCGAGTTCATATTCTTCCTTTCCCAAAGATTAATGAAACTCGGGTACAGGAATTAATACAGGAAAATCTTGCTAAGAACCAGAACGCACCTCCTGCTTCACGGGTGGAAAAGAAATGTGTTGTGCCAGCAGGTCCACCTGTGGGTATGTATTTGTCTGTTCTTTTGTTTTAAAAGTAAACCTTTCATCAAGATATAAGACACAAAAATGAAAGTGTACCACTTGACAAATTTTTACAAAGTAAACAAACTTCCATAACCAGAATTGGAGCATTGTTAGCACTCAAAACACTGTTCCATTCACTGTCTCTCACAAATGGTAACAACCATTAACCTACCTGCTACCACTACAGAATCTTTTCTTTTTAAAAAACAACTTTATATTGAGATAGAAGTCACACACAATAAAGCTCACTCTTTAAAGTGCACAATTCAGTGGTTTTTAGTATATCCCAGAGTTGTGCGCCCATTTTCACTATCTAATTTCAGAATATTTTCATTATGCCAAATAGAAATACCCATACCTAGTAGCAGTACTTCCATTTTCCCCCAAAACTACTCCTTCCCTAGCATGAGGCAATAATCTACTTTCTATCTTAATAGATTTTTACCTATCTTAACATTTTATATACATGGAGTTATACATTATGATCTTTTGTAACTGGCTTCTTTCATTTAGCATAATATTTTCTTTCCTTTTTTTTGCTTAAAATTTTTATTATTTATTTTTATTTAAATTCAATTAATTAACATATAAATGTATTATTAGTTTCAGATGTAGAGGGCAGTGATTCATTAGTCTTATATAATACCCAGTGCTCATTACATCACGTGCCTTCCTTAATGTCTATCACCCAGTTACCCCATCCCCCACCTCCCCTTTCCTCAAGCAGCCCTCATTTTGTTTCTTATGCTTAAGAGTCTCCTATGGTTTGTCTTCCTCTCTGATTTCATCTTGTTTTATTTTTTTCCTCTCTTCCCCTATGATCCTCTGTTTTGTTTCTTAAATTCCACATATGAGGAGATCGTATGATAATTGTCTTTCTCTGATTAACTTATTTCCCTTAGCATAATACCCTCTAGTTCTATCCAAATCATTGCAAATGGCAAGATTTCGTTTTTTTCATGGCTAAGTAGTATTCCATTGTATATGTATATACCACATATTCTTTATCCATTCATCTGTCAGTGGCCATCTGGGCTCTTTCCATAGTTTGGCTGTTGTGGACATTGCTGCTCTAAACATTGGGATGCAGGTGCCCCTTCAGATCGCTACATTTGTATCTTTGTGGCAAATACCCAGGAGTGCAAGTGCTGGGTCGTAAGGTAGCTATGAGGAACCTCCATACTGTTTTCCAGAGTGGCTGCACCAGCTTGCATTCCCACCAACAGTGTAGGAGGGTTCCCCTTTCTCCACATCCTTGCCAACATCTGTCATTTCCTGACTTGTTAATTTTAACCATTCTGACTGGTGTGAGGTGGTATCTCATTGTCATTTTGATTTTTATTTCCCTGATGATGAGTGATGTTGAGCATTTTTTTCATGTGTCTGTTGGCCATTTAGATGTCTTCTTTGGAGAAATGTCTGTTCATGTCTCCTGCCCATTTCTTGATTGGATTATTTATTCTTTGGGTGTTGAGTTTGATAAATTCTTTATAGATTTTGGATACTGGCCCCTTATCTGATATGTCATTTGCAAATATTTTCTCCCATTCTGTGAGTAATATTTTGGTTTTGTTGACTGTTTCCTTTGCTGTGCAAAAGCTTTTTATCTTGATGAAGTCCCAATAGTTCATTTTTGTCTTTGTTTCCCTTGCCTTTGGAGATATGTCTAGCAAGAAGTCATTGCGGCTGAGATCACAGAGGTTGCTGCCTGTGTTCTTCTCTAGGCTTTTGATAGATTCCTGTCTCACTTTTAGGTCTTTCATCCCTTTTGAGTCTATCTTGATGTATGGTGTAAGGAAATGGTCCAGTTTCATCCTTCTGCATGTGGCTGTACAATTTTCCCAACACCGTTTGTTGAAGAGACTTTTTTCCATTGGATATTCTTTCCTGCTTTGTCGAAAATTAGTTGACCATAGAGTTGAGGGTCCATTTCTGGGGTCTCTATTCTGTTCCGTTGATCTCTGTGTCTGTTTTTATGCTAATACCATACTGTCTTGATGATTATAGCTTTGTAATAGAACTTGAAGTCTGGAATTTTGATGCCTCCAGCTTTGGTTTTCTTTCTCAAATTTCCTTGGCTATTTGGGGTCTTCTCTGGTTCCATACAAATTTTAGGATTATTTGTTCCATTTCTTTGAAAAAAGTTGATGGTATTTTGATAGGGATTGCATTAAATGTGTAGATTGCTCTAGGTAGCATAGACTTTTTTTTTAAGTTTTGATTTTTTTTTAAGATTTTATTAATTTATTTGACAGAGAGAGATTCTCCCTCTGAGAGAGAGACAGAGTGCACAAGCAAGGGGAGTGACAGGCAGAGGCAGAGGGAGAAACAGACTCCCCACTGAGCAGGGAGCCTGATGCGGGACTTGATCCCAGGACCGCAGGATCATGACCTGAGATGAAGGCAGCCACTTAACCAACTGAACCACCCAGGCATCCCGGTAGCATAGACATGTTAACAACATTTGTTCTTCCAATCCATGAGCATGGAACGTATTTCCATTTCTTTGTGTCTTCCTCAATTTCTTTCATGAGTGTTCTGTAGTTTCCTGAATACAAATCCTTTGCCTCTTTGGTTTTGGGTGCAATTATAAATGGGATCAACTCTTTAATTTCTCTTTCTTCTGTCTCATTGTTAGTGTATAGAAATGCAACTGACTTCTGGGCATTGATTTTATATCCTGCCACTTAGCTGAATTCCTATGTGAGTTCTAGCAGTTTTGGAGTGGAGTCTTTTGGGTTTTCCGCATAGAGCATCATGTCATCTGTAGAGAGTGTGAGTTTGACTTCTTCTTTGCCAATTTGGATTCCTTTTATTTCTTTTGGTGGTCTGATTGCTGAGGCTAGGACTTCTAGCAGTGGTCAAAGTGGACATCCCTGCTGTGTTCCTGACCTTAGGGGAAAAGCTCTCAGTTTTTCCCCATTGAGGATGATACTCACTGTGGGCCTTTCCTATGTGGCTTTTATGATATTGAGATATGTTCCCTCTACCCCTACACTGTGAAGAATTTTAATCAAGAAAGGATGCTGTACTTTGTCAAATGCTTTTTCTGCATCTATTGAGAGGATCGTATGGTTCTTGTCCTTTCTTTTATTAATGTAGTGTATCACATTGATTTGCAGATGTTGAACCACCTTTGCAACCCAGGAATAAATCCCACTTGGTTGTGGTGAATAATCCGTTTAATGTACTGTTGGATCCTATTGGCTAGTATCTTGGTGAGAATTTTTGCATCCATACTCATCGGGGATATTGGTCTGTAATTCTCCTTTTTGGTGGGGTCTTTCTCTGGCTCTGGGATCAAGATAATGCTGGCCTCATTCCTTCCATTTTTATTTTTTGAAACAGCTTCAAAAGAATAGGTATTAATTCTTCTTTAAATGTTTGGTAGAATTCCCCTGGGAAGCCCTCTGGCCCTGGACTCTTGTTTGTTGGGAGATTTTTGATTACTACTTCAATTTCCTTGCTGGTTATAGGTCTGTTCAGATTTTCTGTTTCTTTGTGTTTCAGTTTTGGTAGTTTATACCTCTCTAGGAATGTATCTATTTCTTCCAGATTTAGTTGCTCATAATGTGTTTTTATAATTGTATTTCTTCAGTGTTGGTTGTTATCTCTCCTCTTTCATGCATGATTTTATTTATTTGGGTCCTTCCTCTATTCTTTTTGATAAGTCTGGCCAGGGGTTTATCAATCTTATTCTTTCAAAGAACCAGCTACTCGTTTCTTTGATTTCTTCTACTGTTCTTTTGGTTTCTATTTCATTGATTTCTGCTCTAATCTTTATTAATTCTCTTCTCCTGCTGGGTGTAGGCTTTATTTGCAGTCTTTCTCCGTCTCTTTTAGGTGTAAGGTTAGGCTGTGTATTTGAGACCTTTCTTGTTTCTTGTGAAAGGTTTGTATTGCTGTACACTTCCCTCTTAGGACTGCCTTTGCTGCCTCCCAAAGATTTTGAACAGTTGTGTTTTCATTTTCATTTGTTTCCATGAATTTTTTAAATTCCTCTTTAATTTCCTGGTTGACCCATTCATTCTTTAGTAGGATGCTCTTTAGCCTCCATCTATTTGAGTTCTTTCCAAATTTCCTCTTGTGATTGAGTTCCAGTTTCAAAACATTGTGGTCTGAAAATACACAGGGAATGATCCCAGTCTTTTGGTACCAGTTGAGACCTGATTTGTGACCCAGTATGTGATCTATTCTGAAGAATGTTCCATGTGCACTTGAGAAGAATGTGTATTCTGTTGCTTTAGGATGAAATGCTCTGAATATATCTTTGAAGTCCATCTGGTCCAGTATGTCATTCAAAGCCCTTGTTTCCATGGTGATCTTCTACTTTGATGATCTGTCAATTGCAGTGAGTGGGGTGTTAAAGTCCCCTACTGTTATTGTATTATTATCAGTGTATTTCTTTGATTTTGTTATTAATTGGCTTATATATTTGGCTGCTCCCACGTTGGGAGCACAAATACTACAATTTTTAGATCTTGTTGGATAGACACTTTAATTATGGTATCGTGTCCTTCCTTATCTCTTATTAGTCTTTGGTTTAAAATCTAATTTGTCTGATATAAGGATTGCCACCCTAGCTTTCTTTTGATGTCCATTAGCATGATAAATGGTTTTCCACTCCCATACTTTCCATCTGGAGATGTCTTTGGGTCTAAAATGTGACTCTTGCAGACAGCATATTAATGGGTTTTACTTTTTTTATCCAGTCTGATACCATGTGTCTTTTGATTGGGGCATTTAACCCATTTACATTCAGGGTAACTATTTGAAAGATAAGAATTTAGTGCCATTGTATTACCTGTAAAGTCACTGTCTCTGTATATTGTCTGTGTTCCTTTCTGGTCTATGTTACTTTGGGGCTCTCTCTTTGCTTAAAGGATCCCTTTTAAATATTTCTCGCAGGGCTGGTTTAGTAATCACAAATTCTTTTAGTTGCTGTTTGTTCTGGAAGCTTTTTATCTCTACTATTTTGAATGACATCCTAGCTGGATAAAGTATTCTTGGCTGCATATTTTTCCCATGTAGCACCCTGAATATATCATGCCAGTCCTTTCTTGCCTACCAGGTCTCTGTGAATAGGTCTGCTGCCAGTCTAGTGTTTCTACTCTTGTAGGTTATGGACCTCTTGTCCCCAGTGGCTTTCAGGATTTTCTCTTTGTCTCTGAGATTTGCAGGTTTCACTATAATAAGTCAGAGTGTTGACCTATTTTTATTGATTTTGAGGGGGTTCTCTGTGCCTCTTGGACTTGAATGCCTATTTCCTTCCCCAGATTAGGGAAGTTCTCTGCTATAATTTGCTCCAGTATACCTTCTGCCTGCCCCCACCCCTCTCTCTTTCCTCTTCTTCTGGGATCCCAATTATTCTAATGGTGTTTCACTTCATGGTATCACTTATCTCTCGAATTCTCCCCTTGTGATCCAGTAGTTGTTTATCCCTCTTTTTCTCAGCTTCTTTGTTTTCCATCATTTTGTCTTTTAAATCACTAATTCTCTCTTTTGCCTCATTTATCCTAGCAGTTAGAGACTCCATTTTTTATTGTACCTCATTAATAGCCTTTTTGATTTTGACTTGATTAGATTTTGGTTCTTTTATTTCTCCAGAAAGGAATTCTCTTGTGTCTTCTATGCTATTTCAAGCCCAGCTAGTATCTTTATAGTCGTTATCCTGAACTCTAGTTCTGACATCTTACTTATGTCCATACTGATTAGGTCTCTGGCAGTCAGTACTGCCTCTTGTTCTCTTTTTTGAGGTGAGTTTTTCTGTCTTGTCATTCTGTCCAGAGAAGAATAGATGAACAAGAGAACAAAATACTAAAATGGCAACAATAACCCCAGAGAAATGTACACTAAACAAATCAGAAGAGACCTGAAACCGAAAAATAAAAAAGAATTAAAAAAAAAAAGGGAGGGGCGCCTGGGTGGCTCAGTCGTTAAGCGTCTGCCTTCAGCTCAGGTCATAATCCCAGGATCCTGGGATTGAGCCCCGCATCGGGCTCCCTGCTCAGTGGGAAGCCTGCTTCTCCCTCTCCCACTCCCCCTGCTTGTGTTCCCTCTCTCACTGTGTCTCTCTCTGTCAAATAAATAAAATCTTTAAAAAAAATTAAAAAAAATAAATAAAAATTTTAAAAAAAGGAATATAATCAGACAGTTGAACAGAACAGAGCAATACACTGAATCCTGTGTGTATTTTGGTCTCTTTGTTAGAAAACTAGATCTCCAAATTGTAAAGAAAGAAAAACTTATATATGTACAAAAATAAAATTAAATACAATGAATGAATAGAATGTAACTGTAAAAATGAAAATTAAAAGACAAAAAAGAAGTAATATAAAGAGGTGAACAGAACAGAGCAATACAAGATATCCTGAGTATATTTTGGTCAGTTTGTTAGAAGAAACTACATCTCAAAATTGTAAAAAAAGAAAAACATATATATACAAAAATAAAATTAAGTACATTGAAAGGATAAAATATAACTGTAAAGACAAATTAAAAAAGACTTTCACAAAAAAAAAAAAAAAGAAAAGAAAGAGAGAATATGATCAGACAGGTGATTAGACAGATTCTGGGTGTATTTTGGTGTGTGAGAAGAAACTGCATCCCAAAATTGTAAAGAAAGAAAAATATATATATATGTATATACATGAAATTAATTATATATGAGACATTATATTTATATATAATATATATATGAGACGATATATAATATATGAACATATATATGAAATTAAATACAATGAAAGGATAGAATGTAACTGTAAAATTGAAAATTTTAAAGTATTTTTTAAAAAGTTGATAAAATAAGACATTGGTTGAAAAAGGAAAGAAAAAAAATTAAAATTGGAAGACTAAAGAGGGGCGCCTGGTTGGCTTAGTCATTAGGCGTCTGCCTTCAGCTCAGGTCATGGTCCCAGGGTCCTGGGGTCGAGCCCTGCATCGGGCTCCCTGCTCCGCGGGAAGCCTCTTCTCCCTCTCCCATTCCCCCTGCTTGTGTTCCCTCTCTCACTGTCTTTCTCTCTGTCAAATAAATAAATAAAATCTTTTTTAAAAAATGAAAGACTAAAGAATCATGGGAAAAAAACCATGAATTATTATACTATTTTCCCCTAGTTCTAGAGTTTTGCAGTTCTTTAGAATTAGTAAACTTTGTCTTAGCTGGATGTTCTTATGGTTCTTCTTGGGGAGGGGCATGTTGTGTTGATTCTCAAGTGTTTTTGCCCCTGGCGGAATTGTACTGCCCTTCCTGGGGGGCCAGGCTAAGTAAGGGGATCTGATTGCTCTGTGTGACTTTTGTTCCCGGAAGGCATTCTGTGCCACTTTAGAGGATGAGAATGAAAATGGTGACCTCCTGATCTCCAGCCCTGGAGCTGAAAGCTCAGGGCCCCACTCCTCAGCACCCTCAGGGAAAAGCAGGCAATCACTCCTGTCTCCCTGGTCTCCATCTGCACTCGTGCTACCCAGCCTGTAACCTTGTGTTTCTATCTCAGGCACATGACCCTGTTTTGTGTCTCCAAACCCTGTAGACTCCTGCAGTGTGCACCCGTGTTGCTCCTCCCAGGGGAAGAAACGGGGTCTCAGTGTGGTTCTCCCGCTCTCTGGGCCCCTGCTCAGAGAGCTGTTGCCCAGCCATGCCATGGTTTGTGATATATGGCAACACCGAGCTGAGAGCCCATTCCTGGGCTCACTGATTGCTGCCGGTTTCTGCGCTCCGATGCCTGGGAACTCTGACACACTCAGGCACTCCCAGTCTTCCTGTGATCCTGGGGATGCTGAGACCACACTGTCCCACCAAGGATTACATCCCACTTCTGTATCACTTTCTGGTGCCAGCTTATAGAGGCTCCCCCCCCCACACACACACAGCTTATCTTCCTTTATCAGAGAATATAATTTGCAAATATTTTTTCCTGTTTTATGGGTTGTCTTTACTGATTTTTATCTCTTCCTTCTTCAGCTATTGAGGGAGATGTGTTCAAGTCTCCTGTGATAATAGTAGGATTGCCTATTTTTCTTCATATATTTTGAAGATGATTTATTGGATGCAAATATGTTTATTAAATGTTGTATAATCCCGGTGATTGATCTTTTTATCATTATGAAATTTTCATCTTTGTCTCTAGTAATGCTTCTTGCCTTAAAATATACTTTGATGTTTATATAGCTATGCCAGATTTCCTTTGCTTCGTGTTTGTATGGTTTATCTTTTTTTATCCTTTTATTTTCAAACTTTCTAGGGCCTTATATTTTATGAATGCCTCTTGTAAACAGCATGTGGTGGTTTTTTTTTTAACCAGTCTCTTACTATACTTCTTATATTATTTAATAATATTACTAATATTTACATGAATATAATTACTGGTATATTAATGGCTTTAATGTTATTTACTGTGTTGTTTTTTCTATTTAATCTTCCTGTTTTATGTTTCCCCCTGCTTTCTTGCTTTCTTTTAGATTAATAAAGTATTTTTCTTATTCCATAATTTATCTCTGTTAACTTGTTTATACATTTGTTTGTTGTTCTTTTAGTGGTTTACCTAGGGGCAGTAGCACACATCTACTTTTGCCAGTTTAGCTTTCACCAGAAACTTTGTAGGTCAGCCTAGCCATCTGCCAGAATCAAGCCTGGATTCTCAGCCTCCCGTCTATACCCAATATTGGCAAATCTCCTAAGGGAAAAGTAGATGTGTGTGTTGACTCACCTCGCTAGCTTCTTTTCCCTTCTCTGGAATTGTAGGTCCTCCTGTTCTTGTGCTTCTGCGGCAATCTGATATATTTAAGTAGATCATTTTGCATTTTATCTGACTTTTGTAATTATTCCTGGTAGGAATTTTAGTTTGCTACAAACTGCTCCATCATACCTAGAAGTAAGTGTAATTTTATTACCAATGGATAACAGTATAGTCATTGTATATTTACAGAGTAATGTTAATTTGCCATTATTTTCCAAAGAATTAATAGCTTTTTCTTAAGTGTTGATTGGACTTTCACTAGAGAAGAGGATGGAGAAGGTAGAAATGTTAGGGTAAATAGTTATCTTTTGATGGAGTTAGGTAATTTTAATATTCATAAGCTAGTTGAGTACCTTCTTTAAATACCCACATGAACAGATGAGGAGTTTGTTTAAAATTTAATTTGCTTGAATTGTCTTAATTGTCTCAGTATTATCTTTGTATAATCTCTTTACTTTCCTAATTTTCAATCCACATTGAATTCTTTCTTTAGATATGTGTAGAGTATCTCACTATAATCAGTGAGAGAGATACACATGACTCAGTATTTAGCCCTGCGTGTAAAACCTGAATGAATGAATGAGTGAATACAGGAACCTCTGTCCAACTTTCTTGTTCATTTGGGTTGATCAGAATCAGGATTTTCTTTGTACTAAAATTAAAAGGTATGAATGTTCCATTTTACATGATACTCATTTAATATGAGTGTAAAATTGCTTTGTCCCCTTATGAGGCATTCACATTTTGAGAGGTTAATTAGTTTCCACCCATTCCTCAGAGGAGCCAGAGTAATGGTGATTGACTGGAACTAGCATTAGAAAGCTAAAGCCTTAGAAAGGAAGCCCTGGGAAGTCAAGTACTCATAAGCCAGAGTTGTCATCAGATGTTAGAAAGTATTAGAATGCCACAGCTGGGCATTTGGCCAATCTGAAGTATCAGTAACTCTAAGTGAAGAATTTTCTTCTGGGAGTGAACTAAGTCATAGTCTCAAATACTCAAGTAACTAAACAGACTTACTACCAGAACATGTGGGTTGTTTTTTTTTTTAACTGCTTGCCCTAAAGAAAATTTAAAATACTGCTGAAGAGATTTTGGAATTAAAAGTTTATAAACACAGGTTAAAGATGTTGCTCAATAAAATATGTGGGAGTATTTGGAGACTCTAAGAAGTTTCCTACTCTAAATATAGATCGATTTCTATTTCAGTCTATTCCACTGACCTTCATGTGTGGGAAGCCCCAGAGCACGCAAATTAAGAATGACCATTTCAGGGCACCTGGGAGGCTCAGATGGTTAAGCGTCTGCCTTCGGCTCAGGTCATGATCCCAGGGTCCTGGGATCGAGTCCCGCATCAGGCTCCCTGCTCCACGGGAAGCCTGCTTTTCCCTCTGCCTCTCTCTCTCTCTCTCTCTCTCTCTGTCTCTCATGAATAAATAAATAAAATCTTTAAAAAAAAAAAAGAATGAGCATTTCATACAGAAGAGTCATGTGAAATAATCTATTTAATCATGGTCATGCAGAATATCAGTGTTGCATGATTAAATCATTAAAAATGATTTGGGGGCGTCTGGGTGGCTCAGTCGTTAAGCATCTGCCTTCGGCTGGGGTCGTGATCCCAGGGTCCTGGGATCGAGCCCCACATCGGGCTCCCTGCTCAGCGGGAAGCCTGCTTCTCCCTCTCCCACTCCCCCTGCTTGTGTTCCCTCTCTCGCTGTGTCTCTCTCTGTCAAATAAATAAATAAAATCTTTTAAAAAAATGATTTGAAGAAAGCTGGTAAATATTGAGTTCTATTGTCTAGTTAATGATATGTGCCAATTGATTTCCTGATTCTGATAAAGTGCTCTAGTTAGGTAAGATGTCATCGTTGGGGGAAGCTGAAGTGACAAATGCATGAGTCTTCTCTGTACTGTTTTGTAACTTTTCGTGAGCTTAAAATTATTCAAAATAAAGTTTTAAAAATGATTTGAAGGATATAAGATTTTGTATTGATGAAATGAAAGGGATGTTAATAAGTAAGATATGATAGTCTTTCTTCTTAGGTATGAGGGGAAGTGAAGAGATTATGCTTTTAGATTCCAAGAGCAGCCATCAAATATAAGGGGTCTTAAAAAGCAGAATCAGACCTATAAATGTAGAGAACAAACTGATGGTTGCAGGGGAGGGAGGGGTTTGGGCAAAATGGGTCAAGGGAAGTGGGAGATACATGCTTCTAGTTATGAAATGAATAAGTAACAGAAATAAAAGACACAGCATGGGGGCGCCTGGGTGGCTCAGTGGGGTAAGCACCTGCCTTCAGCTCAGGTCATGGTCCCAGGGTCCTGCAGTCAAGCCCCAGGTCAGGCTCCCTGCTCAGTGGGGAGCCTGCTTCTCCCTCTCCCTATACCCCTCTCCCTGCTTGTGCTCTCTCCCTCTTGCTCTTTCTCATTCTCTCAAATAAATAAAATCTTAAAGAAAAGACAGCATAGGGAATACAGGCAATGATACTGTAATCGCTATATAACGGGACAGATGGTAGCTACACTTGTGGTGAACAAAGCATAATGTATAAACTTGTCAAATCACCAAGTTGTACACCTGAAACTAATGTAACATTGTGTGTCAACTACACTCAAATAAAAAGAAAAAAATATATATATAAGGGGTCTTTCTTTTTGGCTTAAGAATGATTGATACTACATCTTTAGTACCAATGATACAGTAAAGGTGTTAGTGAAATTATACTTTTATTTAACTAGTACTACTTTTATTTATATCCTTCTAATATTCTTTTAGTAAGGTAAATTTATTTTAAGTAATTTTACCCTGTGTATTAGACTAGAATTATTCAATCTTATGGTAAAGGTGACTGGTACATAGTTCGTAGGACTAAAAAACCACTCCCGAGTTCATATAGCAATTCTTTTTTTTTTAATGTTTTATTTATTTATCCATGAGAGTCAGAGAGAGAGAGAGAGAGAGAGAGAAAGGCAGAGGGAGAAGCAGGCTCCCCGCAGAGCAGGGAGCCCGATGCGGGCCTTGATCCTAGGACCCTGGGATCATGACCTGAGCCAAAGGCAGACGCTTAACCATCTGAGCCACCCAGGCGCCCTCATATAGCAATTCTTGAGCCATAATCATTTCTCTTTTTGTATAGTGCTTTCTCAAGTCATCTCTACTCAAATTTGTAGAATCTGATTTTTTGTGGTATGTGGTTTTTCTTTGGTAGTATTTTAGAAATACCAGCTTTTTTGTTAGTAGTCCTCTCATATATAAATATTACCTACTTTTGTCATGATACTGTACCCCAAACATTTGTCAGTTTGTTTACAATTCAAGTTAAAAGAGGATGTTTACTTTTGATTAATACAGTTTTACTGTACAGTATGAATTAATTTGCATGAGTTCATTTTATCATTGGAATTTCTCCTGTGAAATTATCCTCAATAAGCCATTGACTAGCCTGACATTTCAAAACCTAAATATGTAATCAAAGTAATGAAATGGAATACCTTCAATGCCATGTAACCAGGGAAAAGAATAAATCCTAAATGTTGGTCATGTAAATAGTTACAGCCATATAAACTGTAAAGAGTAATATTCCTTTTGCTTTTGTAATTGCCAAAGGAGTTTAACTTATTTATGTTGTCTTTATATTCCTCTGCTAGTTTCGATAATGGATAAGGTGACAACAGTTTTCAACAGTGCACAGAGATTGGAAGTTGTTAGAAACTGCATCTCATTCATATTTGAAAATAAAACATTGGAGACTGAAAAGGTAATAAAATGCCTTCTTTCCCAAGTAAGCGTTCATCATTTCCCTTTCAGATTTACATATTTAGCTTGCCAAATGACCTCTCCTCCAATTCCATCTCTTTTCCTTATCAAGTGTCCTTTCACTGTTTAGATCATTTTATTTTTTTTATTTTTTTAAAGATTTTATTTATTTATTTGACAGAGAGAGAGAGAGAGCACAAGCAGGCAGAGCGGCAGGTAGAGGGAGAGGGAGAAGCAGGCTCCCCACTGAGCAGGGAGCCCGATGTGGGGCTCGATCCCAGGACTCCGGGATCATGACCTGAGCTGAAGGCAGCCGCTTAACCGACTGAGCCACCCAGGCACCCGTTTTGATCATTTTAAATGAATTGTGTCTAAGATTTAAAATCTTTGTCATGCCTAGTTATATGGCTACCAGAGAAATATTGATAGTGATTTTTTTCCTTAAACTTTTAAACATTGTTCTTTAAATCCTACTTAGAAATTTAACCTTTTTTTAAAGATTTTATTTATTTATTTGACAGAGAGAGACACAGTGAGAGAGGGAACACAAGCAGGATGAGTGGGAGAGGCAGAAGCAGGCTTCCCACAGAGCAGGGAGCCCGATGCAGGACTCAATCCCAGGACCCTGGAATTATGACCCAAGCCGAAGGCAGACGCTTAATGACTGAGCCACCCAGGCACCCCCAAATTTAACATTTTAAATATAATTTTCTTTAAGGAATCTAGTCAGAATAAGAAATGAATTGTAAAAATAGTGGTATTCAACTTAAATGTGCCTCATTAAATCACATTTTCTTGCCTTCTTTAGGAAAATGTGTTAAACATAATGTAATCTTAGTGACTCATCATAGCTCTGAACATCTATTACAAGAGGCTAAAGCATGAAGAGAGTAACATTTTTACCCTTATAGTAAATGACCCCAAGCCTTTTTAGGTTTTGACTTTTTTTTTTTTGGTTTTCATCTTCTCTTTTGCTTGAAGTGTAATATACTTCCTTTTGCTTTTCTTGCTTTCAGGTTTTACATCCTGTTTCTTGTATCTGCCTATAATATTGTTATACTCTCAGACTTTTTCCCTTCCTTCTTATTTGCTCCTTTATTCTATATTTTTTAGGTTTTCAAAGTTAAGTAAGCCTATTATTATTTTATATAAAGTACATTAACTAGGCTCTAAATGGTAAACTGGGAGAGACATTCTTCTGGGTGATAAAGTGGAAGAATTTTAATGCATAAATCTAGACATTTCTGTTTGTTGATCTGAGTCCTTTTCCCTTCTTTATTATGATATTGAAATGAGAAGAGGAGATGTAGAATTTTCTAGTCATAAATTAAAATTGACTAGTGATTAAATAACTTAATAATTTAAAAGAATAAAATCACCTGTGTTTCTTGTCATTTTAGTTTTTCCTTCTATTTTTGCCACAGAGATGTGGCCAGTTATTGGAAGAAGGTATCTAAGTGTCATGAGTGTTTTGGTAACCAAAGTTTTGTTGAGTTTTTTTATTAAGTGAAGTTAATGTTTTTTAACTTATTACATAAATCAGTTCTTATTTTTCATGGTGGCTTACAAATAAAAATAACGATAAACCCATCTATTTTATAATTGTTCTTAATAGCAAATCCACTCTTTTCTGGAAGTTTAATTCTAATATCTTTGTTAAATGGTTTATAGGGTGCCCTTGAATTTTCACTGTGATTGAATGTTGTTTTTTTCCACTGATACCTTTCGTTCACTTCTGCTTCTCTTGCCTTAGACCCTTCCAGCTGCATTGAGAGCCCTTAAAGGAAAGGCAGCAAGACAGTGTCTCACTGATGAGCTGGGTTTACATGTCCAGCAAAACCGGGCTATTTTAGACCATCAACAGTTTGACTATATAATAAGGATGATGAACTGTACTCTACAGGTAATTTTTATTTCTTTCAGATTATTCCTAATATTTGAGAATACTTTTTATTTTTCCAGGAGATTCTGTAATTATTGATATCTCAAGTTCTTGTGCCTTCCACAGTGAATAGGATGAAGAACCAATATCCATACCATTTCTGTCAGAAACATTTATTACTTGGCATAAATATTGAGTTTTTCATACTACTGTTGTTTTCTCTTGAAAAATACTAGGGTAGAGAAGCCTGGATGACTCAGTCAGTTAAGCGTCTGCTTTGGCTCAGGTCATGATCTCGGGGTCCTGGGATTGAGCCCCACATCGGGCTCTCTGCTTAGCGGGGAGTCTGCTTTTCCCTCTCACTCTCCCTCTGTGCTCTGTCTCTCTCTCTCTCAAATAAAATAAAATCTTAAAAAAAAAGAAAAATACTAGGTTATTTTGTTTTTTAAGGAAACTTTCTGAAAATGAAAAATGAAAAGTCATCTTTATGACATTCAGTTTTATGTTACTCAATGTTAGATTATTTAATAATTAATTTTAATTATTCATTTCAGTCAGTTTTTAATTGTACTCTTAAGGTAGAGGGTAATGAGTGATGGATAATTCAAGTTATAAATGAATTACTTAAGTATCTACTAAGCACCATGCATAAAGGTCAAAAAATACTTCTACTTGGCATCAAAATATATATATTATCTTACAGAAATAAACTTCCCATAAAATAGTGAAGACAATTTAGGAGAAGCAAATAATCTGATTTCTCCATCCTGTCTCACATGTTAGATATTTTATGACATTGACATCATATTCTTTACAAGTGATACAAATACTATTTCTCAAACTTTTTGCACGAGGAGAAGAATGTAATTAAATATTAAGAATTCAAAGACTATCTGTGAGACTCTAGAGAAAGTAAACAAAATGCATGTTAAATTCTGTTAGATTGGAAAATGAGAATTACTAGGTATAATTAATAATAAAACTTATGGGTGAAAGAAGTCCTAATTAAATGGAAAGATACACCATGTCCATGAGTTGGAAAACTCAATATTGTGAAGATATCAATTCTCCCCAAAATAATCAATAGAGGCAATGCAATTTCCATCAGAATTCCAACTAGAAGAGCAAAAGCCTAAGAATTACGAACATATTCCTAAAACAACAACAACAACAACAAACTTGGGAATTGGTCCTGTCAGATATCAAAAATTAGTTTAAAAGAAGACATATAAAGAAAGAAAGAAAAAGAAAGAAAGAAAAAAAGAATACATACAAATGGCCAAAAGGTACCTGAAAATGTGTTCAGCATCACTGATCATCAGGGAAGTACAAATCAAAATCACCATGACATACCACCTCACATTTGTTAGAATGGCTATTACCAAAAAGATAAAAGGTAAGTGTTGGGAAGGATGTGGAAAAAAGGGAACCCTTGTGCACTGTTGGTAGGAATGTAAATTGATACAACTGCTATGAAAAACACAAAATTAAAACCAGAACAAGTATATGATACAACAGTCCCACTTCTGAGTATATCCAAAGGAAAACAGGATATTGAAAAGGTATCTGCACCCCCATGTTCACTGCATTTTTAACAATAGCCAAGATATGAAAACAACCTAAGTGTCTATCAGCAGATGAATAGGAAAAGAAGATGTGGTATATATAAGCAATAAAAGTATTCAACCATGAGAAAGAAGGAAATCCTGCCATTTGCAATAACATGGATATATATTGAAGGCATCATGGTAAGTGAAATAAGCCAGACAGAGAAAAATAAATACTGCATGGTATCACAGATATGTAGAATATTTAAAAAAAAAAAAAAAGTCAAACTCTTAGAAACAGGGTAAAAAAGTAGTTGCCAGGGCCTGAGGGGTGGGGGAAACAGGGAGAAGTTGGTAAGAGGTGTACACTTTTAGCTATTTGCTGGCTAAGTCCTGAGGATCTAATTTAAAATGTGGTGACTGTAGTTGATAAAACTGTATTATGTACTTGAAATTTGCCAAGAGAGTAGAACTTAAATATTTGTACCAAACGTCAACAACAACAACAAAACAGATAAATATGGAAATCCTTTCACGATGTATGCTTAATCACCACCAGGTACACTTGAAATATTTTAACATTTTATTTATAAATTATACCTCAACAAAACTTAAAACAATTTTTAATTAGTTTAAAACTGCAGTAATTAAGACAGTGTGGTATTGGCACAATCATAAAGAGATTGACCAAAAGAACAGAATATAGAACAGCATTCATAAACGGATGATCACAGATAATACACAGAGGTACACATATATGGGAATGTGACTTATGACAAAATTGTCATTTCAGATCAGTGACAAGAGGATAAAAACTTCAGTAAATAGTGCTGGGACAATTAGGTGACCATGTACACAAAAAATGTACAGATACCTCACTGGTGTATGATACCACACTATACATTAAAAGCAGTTTCATGTGGACTAAAGACTTAAATATGAAAAGCCAACCTTTACAGTTTTTCAAACAATCTTTAAAGGAGATATCCTTGACTTTAGGGTAGGGATAGATTTGTTAAACAAATCACAAATAGTGCTGATTAAAAGAAAAGATTGATAAATTTGACTACATTAAAATTAATATAGTCTGTGACCCAGTGATTCCACTCTTAGATGAGCTCTTACCCATATACCAAGAGACATGCACAAAAATGTTCATAGGAACATTGTTTGAAATAGCAGAAAACAAAACAACTAATATGCCAACCAGCATTAGAATGAATAAATAAATTGTGCTTTTTATATTAGAATATTTTTTAGTAGAGAAAATGAATTGTAGCTACAAGGAACAATGTAGATGAATCTTAAAGAAGATACTTCTGCACAAAAATAAAAGGACAATCCAATTACAATATGGTTCCATTAGTATAAAATTTAAAGCATGTAATATATTATTTAGAAATATATAATTTAGGGATACAACATATATGGTAAAACTATAAAGAAAAGCAAGGCAGTGTATACATATATTAAATCACCACATTGTACCCTACAATTTTATTTCTCAATTACACCTCAGTAAAACTAGGAAAAAAGGAAATCAAGGAAATAATAAAGAAAATATTGAAGAAAATTACCTTGGAGGGACAGAGAGGAAGGGCAGGTGACACAGAGATCTTCAATGGTAATGGTAATACTCTATTTCTTAAACTAGATATATGAGTATTCATTGTGTCATTGTTCTTTATAACCTTGTAACTTATAAACCTTCAGGTCGTAGGGTACTGCTATTAGATTTTTTTTGCAGGGCTTATTTTTCTCTTTAAACTCATTTCAAAGGATATCTTTCTCCGAAATTCTAACTTAAAATCTAGCATAAAAAATGCAATCTTGTAACAAGTACTCTGTAGTTTGTTTAAGCAAATTGACAAGACAGGAGATGATTCACCTTTACTGGAAGACATTCTTATTTTAAAAAGTATTTTATACTAGCTATAATAGTTTATAATAATAGCAATAATTAAAAGAACCTAAATGTTTACCATTTGGATATTGATTAATTTAATTATGTACGACTATTTGGAATACTGCTCAGCTACAACATAAAAAGAATAGATTTGTAATATGTTCCCATATGGAAAACTTCTATTATATATTGCTAGGTAGGCAAAACGGAAGTTACATAAAGTAGATCTAATATGATTCTATTTTTGACCTAAAATTACACATGTGTATTATAACATACTAAAAATTTAGAAGCATATTTGCAGTAAATCCTAAATAATAGTTACTTCTGGTGTATGGATTAGGCGCGCACACACACACACACACACACACACATGCTTAGTTAAATTATATAAAACATAAGCATATATTTTATAAATTAAAAAAAGATTCTTTTTGTAGGAAGGACATCATTGAGCACCTTTATGAGAAGAATAAAACATAATAAATTTGACCTAAATAAAGCCACGTCTTTTGTTACTTTGCTATATTTATAGAGAACAAACGAATTTGATTAACAGATGAAGGTCTCTAGAAGCCCTAAAGTTAGGTAATTTCTTGGTACCCTATGACTGCTGATAAAACTACAAAAACTATTTTAGGAAGCTTTTTTTCCATTAGTACCTTCTGTGCTGTTTATTAACTTAGGAATTAAGTTTTAAGGTTTCTTTAAATTTAATTTTAGCATACACTAATTAATCACTTATAGAAGAGCCAGGTACCCTCAGGCTATGAATATTTTCCTTTTTCATTTGAATAATCATATTTCTGGGGAGAAAAAGGCATGGATGTTTTTTTCTGCTTTCAAATACACCTGGGCTAAGGCACTTAATATTTTTTAATGCAGTATTTCATAAGTACATAAAAATGGATCCTGTCTTTATTCCAGCACATGCTGTTGTTTAACATTATATAGAGGCTCTTCTCAGTTATAAATGGGCTCACATGTGATATTTTTATTTTAATGGGTTATTTATTACTAACTTGGGATTTGTTAGTATTTATATTCTTGTTGCAACAATGTTACTTGTGGGGATTTAACGTGACATTCTGAACATTTTTTACAAAAGCGTAGAGTTTCAAGGCAGAGAGGCCAAACATCTGTGTTGGTATTTTAAGAAAGAAACCTCAACTAAGTGAACTAATTTTTAGCTAGTGATTCAACAACTTTAGTAATTTTTGCTTTTCGTGATTTTGAAGTTATTCTGTCCTTCTCTGTCCTCAAGGGAAAATAAAGTGGAACATGAGTATTATAGGGGACTATTTTATTTATTAAGTTCTTTCAATGCCAAGGAAATTTTTTAAAGGACTGGTTTATAGAGGTTATAGATTATTCCTATGTATCATCTCATTTCAAATAACATCATATTTGGGGTGTTTTTATAACTGAGATTATTATAAATCTCTCCAAAAATATCATGGCCTCAACTCTTTTCATTTTTAGCAGAGACATGATTAAAACTTTAGCAGATACATGATGTCAAGATTGTAGCTAAAATTTTTTAAAGATTTTTGTTTATTTATTTGTCAGAAAGAGAGAGAGAGCACAAGAAGGGGGGACAGCGGGCAGAGGGAGAAGCAGGCTCCCCAGTGAGCATGGAGCCCATTGCAGAACTCGATTCCAGGACCCTGGGATCATGACCTGAGCCAAAGGCACTTAACTCACTGAGCCACCCAGGCGTCCCATTGCTGAAATTTTTTAACAATAAATTAGAATTAAAAAACCCAGTGAAGTCCTCCATTTTCAGCATCATAAACAACCGCATGCTAGAGAAGCCCTCTCACTAATGCAGTAGAAATAGGTCTTAGAAAAATTGTAAAAAGAAAAAAATTTAAAAAAATACCCATGTGATTTTGATACATTGTTTCTCCTAAGAAGAGAAGGAAATGTCTAACAAGCCCTTCTTCTATTCTCAGGAAAAGGACAAATAGGGAAAACCAAATTCTGGGCAGTTAGCAGTTGGGAAAACCAAATTTGTGAGCACAATTAAGCACTGGCCTCTGTAGGAGAGCTGTTTAAACCTGAGAGTTTTGCATTAGTCTGGGACATTAAAAGAGAAAATAATCCCTATTCAATAGTAACATGCCCCTCACCCTTGCCTCTAAAAGAATCAATTGTAAATCCTTTCTGGAAGAATGCAGCCCCAAATTAGGTAGTCAGGATTCCCACAGATTAAATTCAATAAAATATGAACTCATTACTTTAAAGTGATTGAATACCAAGGAAGTTAGCCAGTATGAATTAATGTCAACAGATACAACCAACAACAGATTTGCACTCTCCACGACTATATTTTGGGATTATCCAACTTGAATATATAATTAAAATATTTAAATAAATAAAAGATGGAGTACAAAATAAGCCAATAACCAGAAACTAACAAAAATGGACAGCTGAGTTTATATAATCACTTAAAATAAAAATTCAGAGGATGTGGAAAACTCAATATTGTTAAGATGTCTGTTCTCAGCAAATTGATTTATAGGTTGAATGCAATCCCAGTCAAAATTGCAACAGACTTTTCTATAGAGATTGACAGCTGGACTCTGCAATTTATATGGAGATGCAGAGGACTGGTCAAAAAATCTTGAAAAAAGAACAAAATTGGATGACTTACACTACCTGATTTCAAGACTTATCAACCCACAATAATCAAGACACTGTGGTACTGACATAAGCACCAACAAATAGATCGGTGGAAAGAGCACGCAGAAACAGACCCACATTTATGGGATTTTTGACAAAAGCACCAAAGTAACCCAATAGGGAAAGGGAAATTTTTCCCACAAATAGTAGTGGAATAACTGACTATCCCTATGGAAAAAATTGAGTCTCAACCTCTATGTCACATCAAACACAAGGATAACTTTGAGTTGTACAGTATAGATCTAGACATAAAATTTGAAACCATAAAGCTTTTAGGGGAAAACACGGAATAGTTTCATGACTTAGGAATAGGCAACAGTTTCTTAGATCACAGAAAGTGATAACCAAAAAAGGAAAAAAAATGAGCATTATACTTTATCAAAATTAAAACTTATGCTCATCAAAAGACCCCATTATGAAAATGAATAGGCAAAACTGGGAAAAAATATTCCCAAAATATATATACATATATATGGCAAAGAACTGGTATCGTGTTTATATAAAGAGCTCCTACAATTTGAGAAGCGGAACAAACCAATTTTAAAAAATGGAAAATTTAAACAGATACTTCACAAAATAATATGTGACTGGTCAATAACCACATGAAAAAGGTCTCAATATCATTAGTCATCAGAGAAATGCAGATTAAAATCACTGTGAGAGACTACTATATAACCCACCCATATGCTAGGATTAGACTGACAATGCCAAATATTGGCAATGTTGTAAAGTAACTGGAAATCTTATACTTTATTGTTGAGAATGTAAACTGTTACAGTCACTTCAGAAAGAGAGTCTGAGAGAGTCTTTTAAAACTAAGCATATACAGGGCGCCTGGGTGGCTCAGTTGGTTAAGCAACTGCCTTCGGCTCAGGTCATGATCCTGGAGTCCCTGGATGGAGTCCCGCATCGGGCTCCCTGCTCGGCAGGGAGTCTGCTTCTCCCTCTGACCCTCACCCCTCCATGTGCTTTCTCTCTCTCTCATTCTCTCTCGCTCAAAAATAAATAAATAAATAAATAATCTTTAAAAAAAAACTAAGCATATACATAATAAAATAAAATTTAGAAAAAAACAAGCAAATACCTATCCTATAATCCAAGAATTTCATAATAATTGATGTCTGCTATTTACTTTGAAATATACTAAAATAATATGGATTAATGGATAGATAAATAATAAAGCAAGCCTAGTAAACTGTTCATGATACACTCTAAGGGGAAACATACAGGTGTTTCAGTGTAAAATTCTTTCAACTTTGATATATGTTTGAAATTTATTGGTATTAAATAAGTAAACAAAGAAATACATAATTACAAAAAACTCAGTGAATAGGTTAAACATCAGTCTAGATACAGTGAAAGAATTCTAGTGAACTGGAAAATACACGTGAAGCAATTACACATAGTGGAGCAGAGAGAAACAGGAAGATGGAAAATGTGGAAGAGAAGATACAAGGAGGGGAGAGTGAAGTGGTCTAATACAATACTGTTCCAAGTGCTAGTCTGTGACAAGATAAGGAACTTGTGCTGGGATGCAAATCAGTGACTTTGTTTTCACTGAGAAAGTCTTACTATGAAAAAAACAAAAAACAAAAAGTAAACTACTAAACATTGGGCTTAGTGTGACTTCAGCTCACGGTTGTCAGTATCTCAGAAAGTAACCAAAGATCCTGCCTTATTAAAGAAGAGAGGCTTCAAAGTCTAAGCCTCAGATTTTGTCAAGGCTGAAAATTCCAGACACCAAGAAAATGTTTTCATAAAAATTCATTGGTTGCTGGGTAGATTCTTATATTGGGCTCTTAGGCTGAGGACTCAGAAAATAGGAAACCACAGAGGAGTTTAAAAGTATGAGAAAAAAAGGCTTCTATTCTGGAGCCCCAAACTTCCACATCAGATTGACTTAATCTAGATTTTTTTTTCTGAGGTGGTTGATACCTTTATTGCTTTGGAGGTGGAGGGCAGGTGCTCAGGAGCTCTTGGAGTGGTTCCGGTTCTTCACCATTGTAAGCTTCTGGCTGTGCAGGATGGTGCTGGCTCTGTGAATGGCATCCATGCACAGATCTGGGCAGTACTTGTTCTTGAAGATCACGTGCATGATGCTGCTGAGGGTGGCCCAGGCATTCTTGTTAATGGCGGCTCGCACATAGGAGGTGGCGGGTTTTCGCTGGTATCTCTACCATATGACCACCACTACGCCTTTGCCCTTGGCCATGGGCCCACAGCCTTGGGGTGAATCAGCCTGTTGCAGTGGAAGGAGTTGTGAGCCTTCAGGTTATTGGGCTCGGTGCTGTATGTCTGCTTGTTCCTCTTGATCCAAAAGCTGGAGCAGTTCCCCACAACCATACATTCTGGTTGGGTGGGTGGACATGGTACAGCTCCACTCACTAGCATGGCTGGAGGTAGAAAGAGCAATCTACAAATTTTTAAGGACACTCATGCACTGTATGTATGTATGAAGTAGCAAATTTGGGGATTTTGTTAAGTGCTGTGGTCTGAATATGTTCTCCCAGATTCATATGTTGGAGACTTAACCCCTAAGGTGATGGTATTAGGAGGTGGGGCTTTGGGGAGGTGATAAGATCATGAAGATGGAGCCCTCATGAATGAGATTAATACCCTTATAAAAGAGAGTCAACAGAGCTCCCTTTGTCCCTTCCACCATGAAAGGATATAAAAAGTCTACAACCTGGAAGAGGGCCCTCAGCAGACCATGCCGCATCCTGATCTTGAACTTCCAACCTCCTAAACATGAGAACTAAATTTCCATTGTATAAACCACTCAGTCTATGGTATTTTGTTACAGCAACCCAAAACAGACTAACACATTAAGAGTATATTAATCAGTAGAATACATTTTACTTACCAGGGTAAGTTTTTTACTTCCTTTTTCTCTTCTCTTCCTTCGTTTACTGATTTCTACTCTATACTAGTCTCTATACTAGATATGGAGATACACTTCATACTGAAGTGATTAAGATATCCTGGTTCTTAAGGAGTTCACAATCCAGAAGGAAAATCTCACAGGTAAATATATATAATATAGTGGGATATGCACTGATAGAGATTTGTGTAAAACTCTGAATGCTATCAAAGGATTACTGGATTTTGAGTGGGAAGGACATGGTCACAGAAGGCATTTGTCAGACAAGAATTGAAAGGGAAAGTATTCCAGATAGAGGAAGTTGTTAGTAGGAAAACAAATATAGAAAGGGCCTGTGTTTTTGAAGATTGAAAAATATTTCTGTGTTGCCAAATGTAGGGTAGAAAGATGGTGGGAGATGAGAGAAGTAGGTAGAGTAACTTCTGGTTAAAGTGAACAGATTGAATATGGACATTTAACTTCAGCTACTGCCCAAAACTCCAGTAAAACAAAAGCAAAAGATTTTTTTAAATGTAGAAACCCACAGGCAAAGCAGGAGAGGAGACAAGAGCAATGACATTTTGGATACTGGAAAGCTGCTGTTGAATGACTTTATTTAGCAGACTCAAGACCGCCTTTTCCTAACTGATGGTTGTAAAAGCCTTGAAGCAGCCCAATTTGCAGAACTGCAAAAGGCTTAGGGATTGGGGACATCAAGTAATCTCTGAAAACAGGAGGTTTAGGTGGGGCTAAAACATTAAAAAGAGGATTTGTTGAAAGTCCCCTTAGGATGCAGTTGGATTGCCCTCCTAGAAAATTTTTCAATTCTGTGTAAATAGCCAACTGCCCCTCCTTTACCCTGGTAGAAGATTAGAGGTTTGTTTGTTTGTTTGTTTGTGTATTTATTTTTTAAGAGAGAGGACATCACTACCCTGGGAGACACTAGGTCTAGCTGAGGGGAATTCTGGTTTTCTGCAAACAAGGGAGTTAAGTGAATGCCAAATATTGAGAATACCAGTAGACTTTCTGCCTTCAGCTCCCAGAACTCTGGCAACTTGTTCTCAAGTCAGAAAAATGGAAAACAGTTCTTTGAGAAATGTGAACAGCCAGAGAAAAAGATTTTACTAAAGATACTGAGATTAGGAGTTTCTCATCCAAATAGCTCAACCAGATCATGCTAAAATGGAGCTTACAGTCAGCAGGCTTCACCATGTACACATTCTTTTTATTTTGTCATTCTTTGCTTTACCTTGTGTGGAGTATGAACTAAGCAGAAGGACCCCTAAAACAAAGTTAGTACCTATACCATTGTTCCCCAAATCTGCTTTCATTCCCCACTCTCCCTTGTGAGAGAACCATCTAGTCATCATCCGTAATTGTCCTGTCCTTCTTCTTGGGTACATGTATCACTCTGTTGGCCTCAGACAACCTCAGCTTTCTTCTGGCTCTGAAACTGGGTTAGCCACAGTCACTGCTACCCTCTGGAAATAGGCCCAAAGAAATTAAATAGTTTTCCCAAATCACAGAGCTCATACATCAAAGAGGTGAGTTCTGAATCTAGTTTTTGTTTTTTGTTTTTATTCACTCTGTGCCTTTAGCTCACCGATGCTGTGTTCTTCAAAACACAATAGGTGGCAATTAGATGCTCTATAGCTAAATTTAAATTTAGATCAGAAGCCTGTGTTCTGGAAACTTGTGGATCTTTTTTTTTTTTTCTTCCATTTTTGAAAGTAACAGTTGCTATAGAAAAACTCAACCTGGGCGCCTGGGTGGCTCAGTCGGTTAAGTGGCTGCCTTCGGCTCAGGTCATGATCCCAGGGTCCGGGGATCGAGTTCTGCATCGGGCTCCCTGCTCGGCGGGGAACCTGCTTCTCCCTCTCCCTCTGCCTGCCTCTCTACCTACTTGTGCTCTCTATCTCTCTGTCAAATGATTAATTTAAAAATATTTAAAAAAAAAAAACTCAACCCTAACTGAATTAAAACAGATTTTGTATTGTTCGTTATTGTACACCCAACATCCAGAATGGCACCTGGTGCACAGAAAGTATTCAGATATGTTTGAATGTATAAATGATAATATAATTAATTTTTTCTAAGTACAATTTTTTAATAAAGATAATTACAAAAGATGGAAAAATCGTTCAGAAAGGCCAATTACTTCTTTAATAGATGAGTTTTTTGATATAATAATTCACATCGATTTTAAATACTATCACATAAAGCATGGTGAAGAAAAGAAATTTTGCTTTATAATTAGAAAGCTCACAGTAAAACTTGCCAAGAAAAATAAAAACAAAAAAAGCCATTTTGAAAATAAATACAGCCCATGCCGAATTAGTATAAAATGAAGCCAGAAGTCTTCAGAAAGAAAAAATTTTTTCTTCCCAATATTTTCTCACTCTCTTATGGTTTCTGAGATTGGTGAGGGTTCAAGGCTTGAGATTCAAGGGTTGCTAAGCTGTTCTGATTTAGCACTTTTAGTATCTATTTTTTCACCCTATTGTCCTTGGATTTGGAAGCAGTAATTATTGAAATAAGATTCCACTTTTCTAAGTTACTTATTAAGGAACTAACTTCCTTGTTTACAATTTTGAGTTTCAGATTTAGGAGGAAATTTGTTAAGAAGTTATTTATTCTAACAGCTGTAAGGTTCAGGTCAAATCTTCACCTACCACTATTCAACCAAGATCATTGATGAGAACTTATTGATAAATACAGTGGAAAGTTTTCAATTCTTATCTTATTTGACAGTTGGTAGCATTTCATGATGCTCTTTACAAAACCTTCCTCCCATATCTTTGATAATATTTCCCCTGATTTTCTACTTCTTTTGAATTTCTTTTTCAGTCATTTTGATAGGGCTTCTCTTCCCTCAACCTTGCAAATGGTAATGTTCATTTTTACATCTTTAGATACATTTTTAGATTATCTGCCAGTCCAAGATTCTCCCAGGCAATCTTACTCATCCCCATTTACCATCTTTTACTTATGCCCTCCAGATTTGTATCTCAAGCCCAAATCTACCTCTTAAGTTTCAGAGCTTAATATCCTGCCGGTTATTGTCCATCTGTGCTTGAATGTCCCAAAGCTATTAGATGTTATGGTCCAAACTGAAATAATAATCTTTTACCCCCATTTCCAGCTACTACCCACAAACTCTTCCTATTGAGTTTCCTACTTCAACAAATGGCACCAATAAGCCTAAAACATGGAATTAGACTTTCTCTTAGCTTTATCCTCCTATCTGTTCAGCCACTGAGTCCTGTATATTTTACTTTCTAAATATCTCTCTATTCCATCTACTTTTCTCTCTCCTTAAATTCCAATATCCTGATTTAAGTCACCAACATTTCTTATCCTGTTACTGCACTAACTTAACTGGTCTCCTTACATCCATCCTGACCCATCCTCCTAGCGTATCTATTTCCTTTCTTTACCAAAGTGCTATTTCTATAATTTGACTTGGATCTTGTCACTTCCCACCTTAAAATCCTTTCCCTTTGCATTCAGAGTAAATTCTAGTCATATCTTGGCCTGTGCTTACCTCTATAGCCTCATCTTTCACTGCTGTCAGTCTTCTGGCCTTTGCATATCTTATTGCCTTGGTTTGGAATTCTTTCTATTCCCCACTCCCTCATTCATCCCTTTCACCTAGCTAACTCCTACTCATCCTTTCATCTCAGTTTAGATGTCACTTCCTCCTGAAAGCCTTCCTCAGCCCATTAATTATGGATTGGTAGTCACTTCTGTGTGCTTCCACTGTATGTCATACTGCCCCCATCCTATCCATCATGACCCTGCCATTGTGCTTATTACAAATAATGAAACTGCCTGTTTTGACTTCTCTGTATGTTCCACTATATCTGGTATGAAGTAGTTTCTCAATAAAAGTTTGATGAATGAGTAAATGAATAAGTGAATGTAATATAAGTAGCTACTTACCTCAGCTAATTTGAATTTCAGTTTTACACAGTTTCTATCCATACACAGGTTTATAGCTTTTACCCTTCTTGGTTATACAGTAGGTTTCCCCTTATGCACAGTTTCACTTCCCCAGTTTCAGTTACAAGTAGTAAGCCACAGTCAGAACCCATTGATCCTCCTTCTGTTTATTCATCGATAGGTCAGTAGGTCAATAACAGCCTGACGCTGTGTCGCAGTACCTATGTCATTCACCTCAGTTCATCTCACATGGGCATTTTATCTCACATCATCACCAGAAAAAGGGTGAGTACAGTATAATATTTTGAAAGAGAGAGAAACAACATTAACATAGTTGTTATTACGGTATATTGTTATAGTTTTATTATATTATTGTTGTTAATCTCTTACTGTGCCTAACTTATAAATTAAACTATCATAGGTATGTACATATGTATAGGAAAAAACATAATATATGTAGGACTTGGTACTATCCAGTGTCAGGCATTCACTGGGGGCCTTGGAACACATGCCCTGTGGATAAAGGTGGGGGGGTGACTTCTGGTAATCTAATCCCCAACCAAAGCCAGCCTCTGTTCACTTTTATGTCTCGTGCACAGGAATATCTTGGTAAGAGAATGTAGATGGATAGTTTAATACTTCATGACCTCTGCTCAAAAGTAAAACTTAAAGTTCACATGCAGGTAGACAGTACTGTCATTGATATATTTAAAGCTCAAGTGTTTATACCTAGTTCATTAGAATCATTGGGAATGAAGCTTAAAATCTGTTATTTTTTTAAAATTCCACAGGTAAATTTGTTAGGTAGCTACAGTTGAATAATTAATGTCCTATTATTTAATGTAGTCATTTCTAAAACTTTTCTTAAATTTTTTAAATGTGCATTTCTGGGCCCCATCATCAAAGATTCTGATCTGGTAAATCTGGGATGGGGTAGATTAGAGCTAACATTTAAAACTTAATGATGAAATGGATTACTCTGTAGATATATATTCCCCATTGATAGAGTATTGCATCAAATAGTTCTTAGTCATTTTCAGGAAAGCTGACAATGGATTCCTACATTGTCAGCGGGGTTGGACTAGATGCCCCCAAGATTCCTCTTACCACTGAATTCCATGATCTCAGGGTCCTTTTTTTTTTTTTATTGCTTACTGGGAACAATCCTGGCTCCTCAGTTCATAACACACTAATCATCTTTGGTCCATACAAGATCCCTTTCTTGTTTTATTTACTTGTTTATTTATTTTTATCACCACTATGCTCCCAATCTCCCCCAGTCATTTTAATGTGTTTAACATTTTTATGCAGATGTTTTTAAAAAATATATATTAATGCACATGTATTTTTAATGTATGTAAATGGTGTGCTATATATTTCATTCTCTTTCTTTTGTCAGTCAGCATTGTGTTTTTAATATCATTTTATCAGGCTAGTGTAAAACTGCCAAAACCAAATAAATACAATAAAAGGAAAGACAAAATTAGTCCCATTTCTCATATCTATATAAATGCAGAAGTCCTAGAAAAAATTGGCTAATTGATTCCAGTAGTGCACTAAAAAAATAAAACATCACAATATAGTGGAATTGATCCCAGGATTCTTTTAGTGTAATTTACCCCATTAGTAGATTAAAGGAGAAAAATTATGATTATCTTAATCAGTGCACAGCAGGCATTTGGTAAATCCAATGGGTGTTTTTTTAAAAGTTCTTAGGAAACTGTTATTAGAGAAAAGCTTTCATTTGGTAAAATCTACATAACAAAGACCTACATTAAACCTTATAGTTAATGAAGAAACATCATTTGTGTTCCTCTAATGATGATGGTGGTATTGAGCATCTTTTCATGTGCTTATTGACCATTTGTATATCTTCTTTGAAGAAATGTCTCTTTAAGTCCTTTGGCCATTTTTAAATCAGCGTAGTTGGAATTTTTGAGGAACTTGATAATGCTCTAAAATTTATTTGAAAGAGCATGAAGAGCAAAGAAGAGGGAACTTTCCCTATCGGATATCAGTACATACTTTGAAATCATCATAATAAAAGTAGTGTTGTACTAGAACACAAGTAGACTAATAAACCGTTAAATAGAGTACATAGAAACTTAGCTGGTGTTTATGGTAACTTAATGGGTATCACAAATCAGTGGAGAAAGGAGAACTTATTTAATAAACGGTGTTGGGAGAAGTGGATCACTATGTGAAGAGAAAGCATTCCTAGATGGTGACACTTATGAAGATGTTCTTCAGATAACTTAAACATCTATAAGTAATGATAGAACTACAAAGTTAATAGAAATGAACATGAATATCTTTGTGACCTAAGAGCAGGGAAGAAATTCTTAAAATTTAAAATTTAAAACATAGATGCAATAATACAAAGTAAATGTAAATACAGGCAATAGAAAACCAGATGGATTTCTTAAGTTATTAAAACTTTTTTTAGGGGAGGCTGGGTGGCTCAGTCATTAAGCATCTGCCTTCAGCTCAGGTCATGATCCCAGGGTCCTGAGATTTAGCCCTGTGTCGGGCTCCCTGCTCAGCAGGAAGCCTGCGTCTCCCTTTCCCACTCCCCCTGCTTGTGTTCCGTCTCTTGCTGTATCTCTCTCTGTCAAATAAATAAATAAAATCCTTAAAAAAAAACTTTTTAAAAAGATTTATTTATTTTAGAGAGAGCACTCATGCATGAGTTGGGGGAGAGACAGAGGGAGAGAATCTCAAGCAGACTCCATGCTGAGTGTGGAGTTCAGTCCACGACCCATGAGATCATGACCTGAGCCAAAATCACAAGTTAGACGTTTAACCAACTGAGCCATCCAGGTGCCCCTAAAACCTTTTAATCAATGAAGGACAGCATGAATGAAGTTAATATACAGGTGTTAATTAATAGACCAGAATTCTTACTTGTTTTACTATCTAAAATCAACAAGGAAATATCTGGAATACACAAAAAATTTCTCTAAATCACCAAGAGTTAAACAGCAACCCCAGTGAAAATTGAAAAAATTGAAAAATGTGGGTCACCTGGGTGACTCGGTTGGGTGCCTGCCTTCATCTCAGGTCATGATCCCAGGTCCTGGGATTGAGCCCCACATTGGGCTCCCCGCTGAACCTTCTCCCTCTCCCTCTGCCTTTCCCTGCCCCTCATGCTTTCTCTCATGCACACTTTCTGTCTCTCTCTCTCTCAAATAAATAAAATCTTAAAAAAAAAGAAAATTGAAAAAAGATATGAATAGGCTCTTTATAAAAGAGAGAACTCGAAAAGCTATAAGGATATATAAATTAAAATAATAGCTTTATATTCTTACCTAAGACTGGCAAAAATTAGAAAGTAGAATAATGCAAAGTGTTGGTAAGGATGTGGCAATATAGGAATCCTCATTCCTCATGCATTGCTGGTGAAGAACAGAGATAGGTGTAGTTATTTTGGAGAGCAATCAGGTGGTACTTAGTCAAAAGGAGACTATGTGCATACCCTCTAAGACAGCAAAGTCCTGGATAGATGATTGAGGGAGAGAGAGGGGAGGAGGGGGATATTAAAAGAATTATTAGTAATCCTTTGTGATAAAGTACAATGTTTTTAGATTTGCCCTTGTCTAATATGTGAATTAAAATAAGGATTTATTATACATCTGTAATTAATTGATGCTTGTAGATTATTTAGTCCATATATTTACTTATTTTTGGAGAGGGGAAGAGTAAGGACAAATTGGAGGCCCTGCTAATCTGTCACTGCCTTTAAACCTTCAACTTTGATGATGCAGTTGACTTGCAGAAAAAGTTAAATTCCATTTTCTACAGAGCTGCACATACACTAGCTCAGAATGCAAAGAAGCTGAAAGGAAATCCAGCAAGAGCTTGGAGGAGCTGCAGACTTGACTGACAAGATAAGCCACAAGATTGGTGACACTATGCTGACCTCTAAACATAAACAAGGGTGCTGTTCCACTCCCACCTTTCAAGTCTCTGGCAACGCTAACTCAGAACCATCTAGAGAAGGGGATTCTAGAACACATGGTTCCAGTGTAAATTGACTCTTCTTCCCAGTCAGTACCCTAATTTAACATGAGATCCTTTGAGGCTGTGGACTCCAGTTGCATTGTAATTCACCTACAGGATTACACTTTGTTACGCCATTTAGACATCTCAACCCTGCAGCTATAGGATCTTACTTATTTTGGGGGGGGGGCTTTTCTTATTTATTTACAGTAACATTATCAGAGTATTAAAAATCTAATTTCAAAGGTAATATATGTTAATTTCAAGAGAATTTAAAGATAAGGATCTTACTTATTTTTAAGAAACAATCGGAGAGGAGGCCGAAGGTAGGCTGACAGATACGTTCGTTAGATTACTCCTTTCTGCCCGTGGACGCCGCAGAGTAAGCATCGTTAAAGTCTCCCCTCCCACCGCTGTCATGTCTAAGTCAGGGTCTCCCAAAGAGCCTGAACAGCTGTGGAAGCTCTTCATCAGAGGTTTGAGCTTTGAAACAACCGATGAGAGTCTGAGGAGCCATTTTGAGCAATGGGGAACGCTTACGGACTGTGTGGTAATGAGAGATCCAAACACCAAGCGCTCCAGAGGCTTTGGGTTTGTCACGTATGCCACTGTGGAGGAGGTGGATGCAGCCATGAACGCAAGGCCACACAAGGTGGATGGAAGAGTTGTGGAACCAAAGAGGGCTGTCTCAAGTGAAGATTCTCAAAGACCTGGTGCCCACTTAACTGTGAAAAAGATTTTTGTTGGTGGCATTAAAGAAGACACTGAAGAACATCACCTAAGAGATTATTTTGAACAGTATGGGAAAATTGAAGTGATGGAGATCATGACTGACTGAGGCAGTGGCAAAAAGAGAGGTTTTGCTTTTGTAACATTTGATGACTCTGTGGACAAGATTGTCATTCAAAAATACCATACGGTGAATGGCCACAACTGTGAAGTAAGGAAAGCCCTATCTAAGCAAGAGATGGCTAGTGCTTCATCCAGCCAAAGAGGTCGAAGTGGTTCTGGAAACTTTGGTGGTGGTTGTGGAGGTGGTTTTGGTGGGAATGACAACTTTGGTCGTGGAGGGAACTTCAGTGGTCGAGGTGGCTTTGGTGGCAGTCGAGGTGGTGGATATGGTGGCCGTGGGGATGGCTATAACGGACTTGGTAATGACGGAAGCAGCTTTGGAGGTGGCGGAAGCTATAATGGTTTTGGCAATTACAACAATCAATCCTCAAATTCTGGACCCATGAAAGGGGGAAATTTTGGAGGCAGAAGCTCTGGCCCCTATGGTGGTGGAGGCCAATACTTTGCCAAACCACGAAACGAAGGTGGCTATGGTGGTTCCTGCAGCAGCAGTAGCTACGGCAGTGGCAGAAGGTTTTAATTACTGCCAGGAAACAAGGCTTAGCAGGAGAGGAGAGCCAGAGAAGTGACAGGGAAGCCACAGGTTACAACAGATTTGTGAACTCAGCCAAGCACAGTGGTGGCAGGGCCTAGCTGCTACAAAGAAGACATGTTTTAGACAATACTCATGTGTATGGGCAAAAAACTCGACTGTATTTGTGACTAATTGTATAACAGGTTATTTTAGTTTCTGTTCTGTGGAAAGTGTAAAGCATTCCAACAAAGGGTTTTAATGTAGATTTTTTTTTTTTTTTTGCACCCATGCTGTTGATTGCTAAATGTAATAGTCTGATCATGACGCTGAATAAATGTGTCTTTTTTTAAACAAACAAACAAAAAAAAAAACAATTGGAGAAACTGGTTCCTTACCTGACCTTATGATAGAAATTTAACAACCTGAGCTTATTACAACCTTTCTTCAAATTCTCTAGTACATTTTGAAACAACGGACTAGCCTCATTGTTCCTCTTATATGAGTTAAAATATTTATGGCAACAATTACTTGGTTATCTATAGGCACTTGATTATAGTTGTCTCTTGGTGATAATTTAATTGTTTTGCCATGGACTACCAGTTTCTCATTAATTACTGACAAAAGACTAATAATGCTTTTTGTCTTTAATAACTTTTTATTAATACTTTTAGAAGAGTTTTAGTTTCACAGCAAAATTGAGGGGAAAGTATAGCGATTTCTCATATACTCTTTGTCCCACATATACATAGCTTCTCCCATTATTAGCATTCCCCACCTGAGTGGTACATTTGTTACAATTAATGAACCTATATTGACACATCATAATCATCTGAAGTCCATAGTTTACATTGTTTCACTCCTGGTGTTTAGACAACCGTATAATGAGATATATCCATTACTGTGGTATTATATGGAGTATTTTTACTACACTAAAAATCCTCTGTGCTCTGCTCATTCATCCCCCCTTCCAATTATTAATGCTTTTGAATCTCATCAGATCTAAAAACCAATTCCAGATTGCCATCCTTAAGTTGCGTTACTTCTGAAACAATTATTGGTACAGATCAGGAAAATCCTTAAGTAGCACTCTTCATTTTCTGTAAGTTTGTTGTATTATACTTCTCTCAGTTACATCTGTCTAAATGTGTAGAAAAGACCAACAATAATTTCCAAATATTCTGGGCAGTAAAATAATTGCTTTTACAAAAGGAATTTAAAATACTGTCTTAGCTAGTTATATCAGGTTGTATTGAGTGTTTACTGTAATATCTAAGGGATATTTAATGGAGATTTAACAGACTGCTCACAGTCATGGATTTGATGTTCTTTGTGTTGACCATTTGAGAACAATTTATGATAAATAGTAATTTGTATTTTTGGTGAGGCAGAAGTTTGAGCTGTGCATGTAATGCTATTATGTGCTAGTCAAACAGTAGCTAGTATGTAAACCTTGCTAATTATGATTCATTCTGCATCTGAACTTGACCTTGTTTTCAAGTAGTCATTGTGTGACTGATGAAATTCTGTTTGTGAAATACATATTTATGACATATGTATTGTTTAAAGAATAGTAATAAATACACATGTACCCAGCACCCAGTTCGAGAAATATAAGATTAACACTGAAGTCCTTGAAGGGGCTCCACCTCAACTTTTCCCGCTCTTCCTCTCCCTTAGCACCATTCTCCTAAATTTGGTATTATTCATTCCTTTGCTTTTCTTCATGGTTTTACCCCATATGTGTACTTTTAAAATATAATTCAGTTGAGTTTTGGCTGTTTTGACCTTCATATAAGTGCAATCATCCTGTTTTTTTCATCAGTAAAATCAGTATTTGTTGAGCAGCTGCTCATAAAGCTCATCCATCTTGACGTATAAAACTACAGTTTGTTTACATTCATTGCTGTATGAGTCCATGCTACTGTTAAAGGCTATTTAACTCTGGTAATGAAAGCAGTGTTGTAACTGAAAACACTGTTGTTGACCATTCTTATCCACTGATGCACTTGTACAGGAATTTCTCTTGAATAAACACATAGGAATGGAATTGCTGAGTCAAGAGTGTGTACAACTTCAACTTTACTAGATTATGACAAATTATTTTCTAAACTATCTTTACAAACTTACACTCTTACAACAGTGTATGGGAGTTGCTGTGACTTTATTAATTTTAAATTCTACCAATCTGGTGATTGTTAAAGTGTGTATCATTGTAGTTATAATTTGCATTTCCTTAATAACGAATAAGATGGAACAGTTTTTCATGTTTATTGGCTTTGCATATTTTCTAGATAAGGAAATGCCTATTTGCTTCTTTTGCCCTTTTCTTCTTTTGCATTATCTTTTTCTCGTTGATTTATGAATCTGAATGCCAAGCTTTTCATGTTGCAGGTATTGCTTCCTAGTTTGTGGTTTTCTTTTGCTTTTCTTTCTGATAATTTTTGGTGAATGTAAGTTTTTTATTTTAATATAGTCAGTTTCATTAATTGTTTCCTTTATGGTTTGTACTTTTTTATGTCTTGTGCAAGAAAACCTTTCCTACTGTGAGGTCATAAAGATATTCTTATATTCTCATAAAAAATTTAATAATTTTACCTTTCATAGTTCAGTCCTTAATCTATCTAAAATTGATTTTTTTGTGAACCTGTATGAAGTAGAGATCCAGTTTATTTTTTCCAAATGTATAATCAATTACCTGCAGAACTATTTATATAATAGTATATCCTTTTTCCAATGATTTGCCATGACCCCCTTTTCATACATCCCATTTCTATAAATATTGGGTCTGTTCAGTATTTCTGCTTTGTAAATCTGTTGGCCTATTTTCACAAAAGCATCTTTTTTTCTAATTTTTTATTGTTATGTTAATCACCATATATTACATCATTTGTTTTGGTGTAGTGTTCCATGATTCATTATTTGTTCATAACACCCAGTGCTCCATGCAGAATGTGCCCTCTTTAATACCCATCACCAGGCTAACCCATCCCCCTACCCTCCTCCCCTCTAGAAACCTCAGTTTGTTTTTCAGAGTCCATCATCTCTCCTGGTTCGTCTCCCCCTCTGACTTACTCCCCTTCATTCTTCCTCTCCTGCTATCTTCTTCTTTTTCTTTTTTCTTAAAATATGTTGCGTTATTTGTTTCAGAAGTACAGATCTGTGATTCAACAGTCTTGCACAATTCACAGCGCTCACCATAGCACATACCCTCCCCAATGTCTATCACCCAGCCACCCCATCCCTCCCACCCCCGACCACTCCAGCAACCCTCAGTTTGTTCCTGAGATTAAGAATTCCTCATATCAGTGAGGTCATGTGATACATGTCTTTCTCTGATTGACTTATTGCACTAAGCATAACACCCTCCAGTTCCATCCACGTCGTTGCAAATGGCAAGATCTCATTCCTTTTGATGGCTGCATAATATTCCATTCACAAAAGCATCTTATAGTCTTTTTTTAAAAAATATTTTATTTATTTTGAGAGACAGCATGAGAGAGAGAGCATGAGCAGGGGGAGGGGCAAAGGGAGAAATAGACTCCCCACTGAGCAGGGAGCCCTACTTGGGACTCATTCCCAGGACCCCTGGATCATGACCTGAGCCAAAGGCAGACACTTAACAGACTGAGCCACCCAGGCGCCCAAAAGCATCATATAGCCTTAAAGTTTTATAATGAAAATGAATTTAAAATATGTGAAACAAGTCCCCGTGCTTTATCTTCCTAAGGAATATCTTACCTATTCATTGCCCTTTGCTTTTCTATATAATTTTAAGAATCACCTTATTGAATTCCATGAGAAACTCTAGTGGGACTTTGATTAAAATTATGTTGAATCTGTAGGCTAATTTAGGGAGGAACTAACATATTCATAAGTCTTTCTCTCCGTAAATATAGTATATTTCTTAATGTATATAGGCCTTTACTGTGTTTTAATAACTTTTTTGCATTTTATTTTATTGTTAAATGCCTCTTTTAAAAGTTTTAATTTTAATTCCAGTTAGTTAACATACAGTGTAATATTAGTTTCACTTGTACAATATAGTGATTCAGCAATTCCAACATCATCCAGTATTCATCACAAGTTCACTCCTTAATCCCTGTCACCTATTTACCCTATCTCCCCACCCACTTCCCTTCTGGTGACCATCAGTTTGTTCTCCATAATTAAGAGTCAGTTTCTTCATTGCTCTCTGTCTCTCTCTCTCTCTCTCTCTTTCCCCTGTGCTCATTTGTTTTGGTTCTTAAATTCCACATGAGAGTGAAATCATATGGTGCTTGTCTTTCTCGGACTTAACTTCACTTAGCATTATACTCTCTAGCTCCATCCATGTTGTTGCAAATGGCAAGATGTCATTCTTTTTTAATAGCTGAGTAATATTCCATTGTATAAATATACCATGTCTTCTTTATCCATTCATCTATGAATGGACACAGGCTGCTTACATTGTAAATAATGCTGCTATAAGCATAGGGGTGCGTGTATCCCTCTGAATTAGTGTTTTTGTATCCTTTGGGTAAATACCCCGTAGTGAGATTCTTAGATCATAGAGTAATTCTATTTTTAACTTTTTGAGGAACTTCCATACTGTTTTCCAGCGTGGCTGCACCAGTTTGCATTCCCACCAACAGTGCACAGGGTTCCTTTTTCTCCACATCCTGGTCAACACCTCTTGTTTCTTGTGTATTTGATTTTAGCCATTCTTACAGGTGTGAGGTGATATCTCATTGTGGTTTTGGTTTACATTTCCCTGATGGAAAGTATTTTTTTTACTTGTCTGTTGGCCATCTATATGTCCTTCTTTGGAGAAATGTCTGTTCATGTCTTGTGCCCATTTTTTAATTGAATTATTTGGGTGGGGTGTTGAGTTTTATAAGTTATTTATATATTTTGGATGGTAACCCTTTATCAGATACATCATTTGCAAATATCCTCTCCTATTCTGTAGTTGGCCTTTCAGTTTTGATTGATTTGTTTTAATAACATTTTATTATTTTCTCCATGACAGTCTTTATACATCTTTTGTTAGATCTAGTCCTGGTTACACTATTATTTTGTTTTTACTGTTGTTGCTATTGTAAATGGTATCTTTAAAAATTACATATCCTAATTGCTTTTGTATGCTGTATAGAAATATAGTAAGTTTATTAATGTTGCAAACTTCATTGTATGTAATAATTTGTCTGCATATTCTTTGTAGTTCTTTATACTGATAATTATATCATCTGGTGTCATCCATATCATCTAGTTGTGCTTTTTACCTTGTTTTCCAAACTTTATTCAGTTTTTTTCTTTTTCTTATTGTGTAGCAAGGATTTGTAGTGTAACATGAAATAGAAGTGATAGAACCTTTCTTTTAAAGTTTAATCATTGAGCTTTATATTTGCTAAAGGTTTTTTTAACAGCATTTAATATTTTATTTTTAATTTATCGCTACTGTTTTTAACATACAGTGTTATATTAGTTTCAGGCGTACAATACAGTGATTCAATACTTACATACAACACCTGGTGCTCATCAAGTTTTGTTAGATGTCCTCTATCAGGTTAAAAAGTCCTCTTCCTTTCTTGGTTTGTTAAGAGTTTTTCTCATTAATACATGTTGAGTTTCATGAAATACTGTCTCTGTAAATATCAGTTGTTTTGATGAATTATTGAACTTGATATGTTAGGAATTTTTCCCATGATTGTTTCCATCATTTGAGATTAGCCTATTATTTCTCTAAATGTTTTTGACTGGTATTGGAGCAAGCTTACTTAGTGTCAAAAATGAAGTAGAGGGGCACCTAGGTGGCTCAGTCTGTTAAGTATCTGACTTTGGCTCAGTTCATGATCTCAGGGCCCTGGGATTGAGCTCCGCCTTAGCTCCCCACTCAGCAGGGGGTCTGCTTCTCTCTCTTCCTCTGCCCCTACCCTCCCTCGTGCACCCACTCTCTCTAGCTCTCTCTCAAATAAATAAATAAAATCTTTTTTAAAAAAGAAAATGAGGTAAAGATTGTTCCTCTGTGTCTCCTATCTGAAAGGGTGAAGGTTAGATTGAAATAGTATGTTCCTTAAAAGTTTGTTAGAACTCAGCAGTAAAGCCATCTAAACCTAGTGTTCTCTTTGTAGGAATATTTTAAATTTCCAATTATAGACTATTCAGATTAGTAATTTTTCCTTGAGTTTATTTGGTAATTTTTTCCTAGGAATTTGTCTGTTGTGGATTTCTTCCTTTTTAAAATTGGTTTTGCCAATTTTATTATTATAGAAACCCTTTGCTTTTTAAAAAAAATTTAATTCCAATATAGTTTAATATACAGTTATATTAGTTTCAGGTGTACGATATAGTGATTCACCAGTTCCATACATTATTCAGTGCTCATCATGATAAATGTACTCTTAATCTCCATCACCTATTTTACCCATCCCCCCACTCACCTCCCCTCTGATATGCTTTATTTTAAACAAGTACCCTCAGTTAAAGTTATTATTTTTTTCAACAAGAACATTTTTTACTTGACATGTTCAGAATACATGGTTCTAAAAGATATATAAAAAACATTCCAGCCAAGAAAAATAGAATACACATTTTCTTCTAGTACACACAAAAGAAGCTCTTGGTTAAATCACATAAAAAGAGACATAACAAATATTACAAATTTAAAAAGATCAAAATCTTTTATGTTTTCCAACCACAATGGTGCAAAACTAAAGATCAACAATAAAACAAAGCTGGAAAATCTACAACATAAATACTAAATATTTAATATGTAAATATTAAAGAACATACTACTGCATAAGCATTGGGCCAAATAAGAAATCAAGCAGCAAATCAAATAATCTCAAATGAAGAAGAAAACACAATATTCTAAAACCTGGGATGCAGCAAAAGCAGATGTTAGGGTGAAATTCATGCTATAAATTCTTGTATTAAGAATAAAAGTAGGGTGCCTGGGTGGCTCAGTCGTTAAGCGTCTGCCTTCGGCTCAGGTCATGATCCCTGGGTCCTGGGATCAAGTCCCACATCCGGTTCCCTGCTCGGCGGAAAGCCTGCTTCTCCCTCTCCTGCTCCCCCTGCTTGTGTTCCTTCTCTCGCTGTGTCTCTCTGTCAAATAAATAAATAAAACCTTAAAAAAAAAAGAATAAAAGTAAAAATAAACAGCTTAACACTACACCACAAGGAACTAGAAAAAAGAAGAAACAGGTGAAATTTAGTAGAGGAAGGAAATAACAAAAATCAGAAATAAATAAAATAGAGACCAGAATAAACAATAACCTAACACTGAAAGTGATGACAATTTTTCCAAGAAACTAAACAAAATTGGTAATGCTTTAACTACATTAACTAAGAAGAAAGAGGGAGAGGACTCAAAAACCAAAGTGAGAAATGGAAGAGTAAATAATACAACAAATAACCACAGAAGTACATAGTGTGATAAAAGATTACTATACATAGGGCACCTGGGTGGCTCAGTTGTTAAGCATCTGCCTTCGGCTCAGGTTATGTATGATCCCAGGGCCCTGGGATCAAGCCCCACATCAGGCTTCCTGCTCAGTGGGAAGCCTGCTTCTCCCTCTCTCACTCCTCCTGCTTGTGTTCCCTCTCTCGCTGTCTCTCTCTGTCAAATAAACAAACAAAATCTTTAAAAAAAAGATTACTATAAATAATTATATACCAACAAATCAGTTAACTTAGAAAAAAACAGTTCCTAAAAATGCACAAATTAGCAAGATTGAATCATAAATCTTGAATCTTCTAGGAAATCTTGTTGGACCAATAACTAGAATGAAAAGTAGTTTAGGAATCAAAAATCTCACAGCACAGAAAAGCCCAAGACCACATGGTTTCACTGGTAAATTCTACCAAACATTTCAAAGAAATAATAACAATCTTTATTGGAATCTTACAAATAATGGAATAGAGGGAATACACTCAAAATCATTCCATCAGGCCAGTACTACCCTGATACCACAGCAAGATAAAAACAATACAAGAACAAAAAAGTTTAGTTTGTCTGATAGAACTATGCTATTCTGGCCTTCATTTGACATCCATTTGCATGATAAATGTTTCTCCACCCCCTCAGTTTCAATCTGCAGGTGCCTTTAGGTCTAAAATGAGTCTCTTATAGGCAGACTAGATGGGTCTTGTTTTTTAATCCATTCTGACACCCTGTGTCTTTTGATTGGAGCGTTTAGTCCATTAACAGTAATGTAATTATTGATATATATGTATGTATTGTCATTTTATTACTTGTTTTGTTGTTTCTGGAGATTTTCTCTGATCCTGTCTTGCCTTTGTCATTTTTTTTCTCTCTTTTGCACTCAAAGTGTCCCCTTTAATATTTCTTGCAGGGTTGGTTTAATGGTCATGAATGCCTTTAGTTTTTTTAGTCTGGGAAACTCTTCTCATTTCTTCTATTCTGAATGATAGCCTTTCTGGATAGAGTATTCTTGGCTGCAGATTTTTCCTACTCAGCACTTTGAATATATCATGCCACTTTCTGTGACCCCGAGGGTCCTGAGACCACACTGTCCCAGCAAGGGTTCCACCCCGTTTAGCCACTGGAGCGATGTCCCTCAGCAGAGCCGACTTCTAAAAGTTCCAATTTTGTGCTCTGCTGCTCTATCACTTGCCAGTATTAGCTGATGGGGGCTCCCTCCCCCGCCGTCTATCTTCCCGAATATTGCCTCGGATTCACTTCTCTGCACGTCCTACCTTCCAGAAAGTGGTCGCTTTTCTGTTCGGAGAGTTGTTGCTATTCTTTTCTTCAATCTCCTGCTGAATTCGTAGGTGTTCAGAATGGTTTAATCCCTATCTAGTTGAATTCCTGGGACCAGACGAAATTTAGGTCTCCTACTCCTCTGCCATCTTGCTCCCAACCAAACCATGTTTTGACTTTGTTCCTTTGTTCACCCAGGTTTCTTGTTCTGGAATGCCCATTAGCCTCTGATTTCCCCCAAATCTGGTGAACCTATCATTTAAGCCTCAGCTCAACTTGTATCTTTCATGCCATGCTCAGAGAGAAATGGCTGCTATCCTTGTCTCCTTTATACTCTTAACACAGCACTGATAATACTCTTTTGTAACATTTTAAACACATAATAAACTGAACTCTTGGTACATAATAAACAGAACATGTTTCAAGTGTCCAACTTGATAACATTTTTAACATGTGTGTACACCTATGAAACCATTACTACACTAAAGATAATGAACTTCACCCCCAAGTTTATTGGTACCTCTTTGTAACTCTTCTGTCTTCTCTTTTCTAAACCCTACCTCCCAGCCATCCTCAGGCAACCACTAATCTTTTTGTCACTATGGATTAGTAAGCATTTTCTAAATTTTATGTAAATGGGATCATGGTATGGAATTATGCAGTCTTTTCTTGCCTGCTTTTTTTTACTCAAATCATCATTTGAGACTCATCTGCTTTGTATCATGTATCAGTAATTCTCTAGTCTGGCTAGAGATTTACCTATTTTATTGAATTTCTCAAAGAACCAGTTTTTGAGATGCAGAAAAAGCTATTCTAAGAGGGAAGTTTATAGCAATACAGGCCTATCTCCTGAAGCAAGAAAAATCTCTTTTGTTATTGGTTTTTGTTTTGTTTTATTTTGTTGTTTTCTTCCTTCCTTCCTTTCTTAACATATAATGTATTATTTGTTTCAGGGGTACAGGTCTGTGATTCATCAGTCTTACACAATTCACAGAGCTCACCATAACACATACCCTCCCCAATGTCCATCACTGAGCCACCCCATCCCTCCCACCCACCTCCACTCCAGCAACCCTCAGTTTGTTTCCTGAGATTAAGAGTCTCTTTTGGTTTGTCTCCCTCTCTGATTTTGTCTTGTTTCATTTTTTCCTCTCTTCCCCATGATCCTCTGCCTTGTTTGTCAAATTCCCCACATATCAGTGAGATCATGTGATAATTGTCTTTCTCTGATTGACTTATTTCACTTAGCATAATACTCTGTAGTTCCATCCATGTCATTGCAAATGGCAAGATTTCATTTTTGATGGCTGCATAATATTCCAGTGTGTGTGTGTGTGTGTGTGTGTGTGTGTGTGTGTGTGTGTGTGTGTGTGTGTGTATCTCACATCTTTATCCATTCATCCATTGGTGGACATCTAGGCTCTTTCCATAGTTTGGCTATTGTGGACATGAAGCAAGAAAAATCTTAAATAAACAACCTAACCTTACACCAAAGAAGCTAGAAAAAGATAATAAGCAAAACGAAAGCTGGAAGAAGGAAGGAAATAATAAAAGATTAGAGCAGAAATAAATGAAATAAAGACTATAAAAAAATCCAATAGAACAGATCAGGAGCTGGTTCTTTGAAAAGATCAAGAAAATTGATAAATCTTTAGCCAGACTCACCAAAAAAACAAAAACAAAAAAAGACCGAAGAAGAAGAGAGAGGACTCAGAAATGACAGGAAAAATAACAACCAACACCAGAGAAATACAAAAGATTCTAAGAGAATATTTTTAAAAATTATATGCCAACAAATTAGGCAACCTAAAAGAAACAGATAAATTCCTAGAAACATACAACCTTCTAAAACTGAATCAGGAATAGAAAATTTGAACAGACTAATTACCAGCAATGAAATTGAATCAGCAATAATAATAATTAAAAAAAAAAAACCTCCCAACAAACAAAGCCCATGACCAGATGGCTTCACAGGCAAATTCTACCAAACTTTTAAAGAAGAGTTAATACCTATTCTTCTCAAACTATTCCAAAAAATTGAAAAGGAAGGAAAACTTCCAAATTCATTCTATGAGGCCAGCATTACCCTGATACTAAAACCAGATTAAAAACACCACAAAAAAGAGAACTACAGGCCAATATCCCCGAAGAACATAGATGCAAAAATCCTCAACAAAATATTAGCAAATCAGTCCAACAATACATTAAAAAATCATTCACCACAATCAAGTGAGATTTATTCTTGGGTTGCAAGGGCAGTTCAATATTCACAAATCAATCAATGGTGATTGATAAGGGAAAGGATAAGAACCATATGCTCATTTCAGTAGATGGAGAAAAAGCATTTGACAAAGTACAACATCTACTCATGATAAAAACCCTCAGCAAAGTAGGCTTAGAGGGAACATACCTCAACATAATAAAGGCCATATATGAAAAACCCACAGCTAACATCATAGTCAATGGTGAAAAACAGAACTTTTCCTCTATGGTTAGGAACAAGACAAGGATGTCCTCTCTCACCACTTTTATTCAACATAATACTGGAAGTTTTAGCCACAACAGTCAAACAAGGAAAAGGAATAAAAGACATCCCGATTGGTAAAGAAGAAGTAAATCTTTTATTATTTGCAGATAACATGATACTCTGTATAGAAAACCTGAAAGATTCCACCAAAAAAAATAAATAAATAAACTATTAGGAACTTACAAACGAATTTAGTAAAGTCACAGGATACAAAATCAATGTACATAAATCCATTGCATTTCTATACACTAATAAGGAAGCAAAAAGAGAAATTAAAGGAATAAACCCATTTACAATTGAGGTAATATAATAAGATAATAAAATGCCTAGAAATACACCTAACCAAAGAGGTGAAAGACCTGTATTCTGAAAACTATAAAATACTGATGAAAAAATTTGAAGGTGACACAAAGAAATGGAAAGATATTTCATGTTCATAGATTGGAAGAACAAATATTGTTAAAATGTCTATACTACCCAAAGCAATCTACACATTTACTGCAGGCCCTATCAAAATGCCAACAGCGTTTTTCACAACTATAAAAAACAATCTTAAAATTTGTATAGAACCACAAAAGACCTCAAATAGCCAAAGCAATCTTAGAAAAGAAAAACAAAGCTGGAGGCATCATAATCCCAGACTTTAAGTTATATTATAGAGGTGTAGTCATCAAGACAGTATGGTACTGGCACAAAAGCAGACACATAGATCAATGGAACAGAAGAATATAGAGCCTGGAAATAAACCCGCAATTATATGGTCAATTAATCTACAACAAATACAACAAAGGAGGCAAGAATATGCCATAGGGAAAAAAACAGTCTCTACAACAAATGGTGTTGGGAAAACCGGATAGCTGCATGCAAAAGAGTGAAACTGGACCACTGTCTTACACCATACACAAAATTAAAAGTGGATTAAGGACCTAGGGGCCCCTGAGTGGCTTAGTCAGTTAAATGTCTGCCATCAGCCCAGGTCATGATCCCAGGGTCCTGAGATCGAGCCCTGTGTCAGGCTCCCTGCTCAGTGGGGAGTCTGCTTCACCCTCTCCCTCTGCCCCACCCTGCTTGTGCTCACTTGCTCTCTCTCTCTCTCTCAAATAAATAAATAATCTTTTTTAAAAAATGGATTAAAGACCTAAGTGTGAAACCTGAAAACATAAAAATCCTAGAAGAGAATATAGGCATTGATTTCTCTGCCATTGGCTGTAGCAACATTTTTCTAGATATGTCTCCTGAGGCAAAGGAAACAAAAGCAAAAATAAATTATTGGGACTATATCAAAACAAAAACCTTCTGCACAGCAAAGGAAACAATCCACAAAACTAAAAGACAACCTACTGAATGGGAGAAGATATTTGCAAATGACATATCTGATAAAAGGTTAGTATCTAAAATATATAAAGAACACAACACCAAAAACCAAATAATCCAATTAAAAAATAGGCAGAAGACATGAACAGACATTTCTCCACAGAAGACATACAGATGGCCAACAGACACATGAAAAGGTGCTCAATATCACTCATTAGGAAAATGCAAATCAAAACTATTATATCACCTGACACCTGTCAGAGTGGCTAAAATCAAATACACAAAGAACAACAAGTATTGGTGAGGATGTAGAGGAAAAGGAACCCTCTTTGAGTTTCAGACTCAAAAGATAAAAGATGAAAGACAAGATCTCTTGTCTTTTATCTATGACTCATTTTTTAAAAAACACTTTATTTCCTAGTTCAAAATCTTCTGTTTTTTAGCCTGCAGAGATTGACATTTTTGGTTGTCCTAGAAGGAATTTAATGCATTGGCTTATTATCCCCTGCCATAAATTTTCTAAATTATATTTCAAAAATTGGAATAAAAACTCGGATGGAGTAGGAGGAGGAGGAAAAAGGAGGAAAAATCAGTTTCCATAACTTTGGGTCTATAAGACCCAGATATTAAAGGTATTACCGTCTAATGCAGCATTACTTAAGATGGTGCATAAAACTAGATACCAAGTACATGAAATGTAGCTAGGAGAAAAAAAATTGAGATGGACAGGGGCACCTGGGTGGCTCAGCCAATTAAGCATCTGCGTTTGGCTCAGGTCATGATCCTGGGGTTCTGGGATTGGGCCCCACTGCTTCTCCCTCTCCCTCTGCTGCGCTCTCTCTCAAATAAATAAATAAATAAATAAATAAAATGTTTTTAAAATTTGATATGGGCTGTGAGTGTGAAATACACACTGGATTTTTTATTGTTATGTTAATCACCATACATTACATCATTAGTTCTTGATGTAGTGTTCCATGATTCATTGTTTGTACATAACACCCAGTGCTCCAAGCAGAACGTGCCCTCCTTAATACCCATCACCAGGCTAACCCATCCCCCCACCCCCCTCCCCTCTAGAACCCTCAGTTTGTTTTTCAGAGTCCATCGTCTCTCATGGTTTGTCTCCCCCTCCGACTTACTCCCCTTCATTCTTCCCCTCCTGCTATCTTCTTCTTTTTCTTTTTTCTTAACATATGTTGCATTATTTGTTTCAGAAGTACAGATCTGTGATTCAACAGTCTTGCACAATTCACAGCGCTCACCATAGCACATACCCTCCCCACTGTCTATCACCCAGCCACCCCCTACCACTCAGCAACCCTCAGTTTGTTTCCTGAGATTAAGAATTCCTCATGTCAGTGAGGTCATATGATACATGTCTTTCTCTGATTGACTTATTTCACTCAGCATAACACCCTCCAGTTCCATCCACGTCGTTGCAAATGGCAAGATCTCATTCCTTTTGATGGCTGCATAATATTCCATTGTGTATATATACCACATCTTCTTTACCCATTCATCTGTCGATGGACATCTTGGCTCTTTCCACAGTTTGGCTATTGTGGACATTGCTGCTATAAACATTGGGGTGCACGTACCCCTTCGGATCCCTACATTTGTATCTTTGTGGTAAATACCCAGTAGTGCAATTGCTGGATCATATGGTAGCTCTATTTTCAACTGTTTGAGGAACCTCCATACTGTTTTCCAGAGTGGCTGCACCAGCTTGCATTCCCACCAACAGTGTAGGAGGGTTCCCCCTTCTTTCAGGAAACGAAACAAGTCGTTTCCTGACTTGTTAATTTTAGCCATTCTGACTGGTGTGAGGTGGTATCCCATGGAGGTTTTGATTTGGATTTCCCTGATGCCAAGCGATGTTGAGCACTTTTTCATATGTCTGTTGGCCATTTGGAAGTCTTCTTTGGAAAAATGTCTGTTCATGTCTTCTGCCCATTTCTTGATTGGATTATTTGTTCTTTGGGTACACACTGGATTTTGAAGACTTCATTTGAAAAAGCGTAAAATGCCTCAATGGTTTTTATATTGATTACAAGTTGAAATGATTGTACTTTAGGTATATTGGGTTAGATAAAATATTACATTTAATTTTACCTATTTCTTTTTACTTTTTAAAAATCAGACTACTGGGCAATTTTAAATTATTTGTATGATTCACATTAAATTTCTGTCAGACATTGCTGTAGAATCCCATACTCAAACCTCAGCCCAAGACATAAGTCCTGCTTCACTCTACCTACGTTCACTTTAAAGACTGGTTTTGAAAAAGAATAATTGAGAACAAAAAAGTCTTCCAGAGGTTTCTCAGTGATGCTATTTATTTATTTATTTTAAGATTTTATTTATTTGTTTGACAGAGAGAGAGACAGTGAGAGAGGGAACACAAGCAGGGGGAATGGGAGAGGGAGAAGCAGACTTCCCGCTGCACAGGGAGCCCAATGCGGGGCTCAGTCCCAGGACCCTGGGATCATGACCTGAGCTGAAGGCAGACACTTAACAACTGGGCCACCCAGGTGCCCCAGTGATGCTTTTTAATAATGGAATTAGCACAAAACTCATCCCAAGCTACTAAACTTTCTGGTCTATAACTCTGTGTTGCCTCACACTTTACACTTTAGTGAAATTCATGTAGCTTGGATCTTACCGCAATGTTTAGGTGAACTTTAGGCAGGCATTTGGCACCAGGAGTTAGAGATGCACTCTTAAAAGGGTGATGAAAATCAATTAGTACAGACACTTGGCCAGTAAGTTGGAATATTCGAAAAGGTCACTGCTACATCCCTCCTCCTGCAGCTCACAGCATGACCTCCATGTGCAAGGAGCCAGAATAAAAAATGGTAAAGATTTACAACCTGTTTTATAGTCAGGAAGATGTGCCCCGTTTCATTCTTCAAGGTTACTGAGCCTTTCACAGGTTCAAATTTCACAACCATAGTATACAGTTGCCATTATATTCCTGTGCATTAAGAATACAAATCAAAACCATAGTAGGATACAACCTCAAACCAGTCAGAATGGCTAAAATTAACAAGTCAGGAAATGACAGATGTTGGCGAGGATGCGAAGAAAGGGGAACACTCCTACGCTGTTGGTGGGACTGCAAGCTGGTGCAGCCACTCTGGAAAACAGTATGGAGGTTCCTCCAAAAGTTGAAAATAGAGCTACTCTGTGACCCAGCAATTGCACTACTGGGTATTTACCCCAAAGATACAAATGTAGTGACCTGAAGCACCTGCTTCACTTCATACAAATGTAGTGACCTGGGCACCTGCACCCCAATGTTTATAGCAGTAGTGTCCACAATAGCCAAACTATGGAAAGAGCCCAGATGTCCCTCGACAGATGAATGGATAAAGAAGATGTGGTGTGTGTGTGTATATATATATATAATGGAATATTATGCAGCCATCAAAAAATGAAATCTTGCCATTTGCAATGATGTGGATGGAACTAGGGGGTATTATGCTAAGCGAAATAAGTCAATCAGAGAAAGACAGTTATGATATGATCTCACTGATATGTGGAATTTAAGAAACAAGGGAGAGGATCATAGGGGAAGAGAGGGAAAAAATTAAACCAGATGAAACCAGAGAGGGGGACAAAGCATAAGAGACTCTTCATCTCAGGAAACAAACTGAGGATTGTTGGAGGGGAGGGGGTTGATGGACACTGGGGAGGGTATGTGTTGTGGTGAGTACTTGGGTGTTGTGTAAGACTGATGAATCACAGACCTGTACCCCTGAAACAAATAATACATTATATGTTAATAATAAAAAATAAATAAAATTTAAAAAAAAGAATTATATTTGGTGGGACACCTGGGTGGCTCAGTCAGTTAATTGTCTACCTTCAGCTCAGATCATGATCCCAGGGTTCTGGGATCAAGTCTCGCATCGGGCTCCCTGCTTAGCGGGGAGCCTGCTTCTCCCTCTGCCTGCAGCTCCCCCTGATTGAGCGCTTTCTCTCTCTCTCTCTCTCTCTCTCTGAAAAATAAATAAAATCTTAAAAAAAATAATTATATTTGGACTAAAATATCATAGCCATATTTTGGGGGAGTCTCATCTCCCCCTAAAGTCTGTCTCACAGTTGCAAAACTTCTTCCATTTGATTTAAATTTCTCAGGCTCTCCATTGTGGAATGCAGCTCTGGCCTTATCTGTGTTGTTGTTGTTGTTGTTTACAATTAGGGTATGTTTCAGAGCAAGTTTTGCAGTTTGAGGAATGACTTTTCTATCAGTAATGCATCAGAAAATTGTTCAGCCAAGATTTTGACCACTGCCGTGGTCTCATGAGGCATTTCTCGTTAGAGATGAAGTAATGTAATTTTAAGGACACTCTTTCCTAATGTGGCCTGTCATGAGCACGTTTTGAGCCTAACATTGTGTTCTGTAAACTTCATGCAACTAGCTTCTGGAATCTACCCTTGTAGCCAAAGTATTTGCAGAGGGTATTTGTCTAGATAGCTGCAAAAAGGGTGCCTGGGTGGCTCAGTTGGTTAAGCAACTGCCTTCGGCTCAGGTCATGATCCTGGAGTCTCAGGATCAAGTCCCGCATCGGGCTCCCTGCTTAGCAGGGAGTCTGCTTCTCCCTCTGACCTGCCTCCCTCTCATGCTCTCTCTCTACCATTCTCTCTCTCTCTCAATAAATAAAAATCTTAAAAAAAAATCTTACTTAGCTGCAAAAAGAGGCATTCCCTTTCTTGATGAATATTTAAATAATTGAACCAGTTGAAATCATAAATGGCACTTAACAGGGTTTAGACAAAAAAATAAAAATAAGTGTCATTAGAAATCACTGAGTCCAAACTGTTTTCTAGGTGAAGAAACTAAGGTCCAGAGAGGTAACATGATTTGCTTAAGACCACAGCAAAGGTAGTGGCATATTATGGATAAGAATATGGTTTAATAATATCTTTAATCATGTCTCTGCATAAATAATAAACTGGTATTATGGGGGTAAAAAAGAATATGGTCTAATGATCATCCCTGTTCTTTTTCCAGTATACTACACATGGTCTTTAAACAATAAAGTAGTGTTTGGTCTATGACCATAATAACGTTTCTTCAAATTTATTTAAGGAAATTTTTAATTCATTTAAATAAACATAAACTAGTTCAATGTTGGAAACTTCTCTTGAGGCAAAACAATGCTTTTCATAAAATCAAAATCAGTGGGCCTCGTTTCCAATGCAAAATATGCATTGGTTGCCGTGTTCAGCTTTATATTTAAAACACTACAGCTAAAACCATATGCAAACTAACAACCATTAACTAATGGCATATAGGAGGAAACAATTAGAGATGTGAAAGGAGAGAAACGAATCCAAAGAAACTATTCATCTTCCCGTTCAGCTTAAATGCCCTTCATTCATAAAGCCTTCTTTGATTGCTATGGCAGAATCACTTCCTATTCTATGCTCCCATAACACCTTTTTCTACTTCTAGTGTGGCATGTTAAACACGTTGATTTGCATTAGGTCATGTTAGGCCTACTTGTCTATTAGTTTCATTAGTTTGTAAGCCCCTTGAAGACAGACTAACTCTAATGATTGGTCCCATATGTAAGTTTTCACTTTGTAGGCCCATATTTATTGGTTGAAAAATGAAGATGTAAGTATAAACTAAGATAAACTTTTTTTAAAAAAACTTAGATTTTATTTTTTTAATGAATTTATTTTAGGGGGAGGGGCAGAGGGAGAGAGAGAGAGAATCTTAAGCAGACTCTGTGCTGAGCATGGATCCCGATGCAGGGCTCCATCCCAGGACTCTGAGATCATGACCTGAGCTGAAATCAAGAGTTGGCCGCTTAACCAACTGAGCCACCAAGGTGTCCCTAAACACTTAGATTTTAGTGTAAAGAATTTGGTGTGAGTTACTTTAAGCAAATGTAGAGTAATTTGAGTAACAATATATTTCACACATTCACATGAGTCTAAAAATCAAGTCGGATATAGCCGTATTTATCTAAAATGGTTCAAGGTCGTATCAGAAAGGACAATATTGGTACACTACAGGCCACTGATTTTCAAAGTTTAGCATGCATTAGAATAACTGGAGAACTTGTTAAAACACAGATTGCTGGTCTCCGCACCTAGATTTCTGACTCAGTAAATCTGGAATGGAGCCTGAAAATTTTCATATATAACAAGTTCTAAGATCACACCTGTACTGCTGGTCCATGGCCAACATTTTATGAACTAGTATTATAGGCAGATAGACTAAGAAAAGAATAGAGGCAAACTGAAGCAGAGAAAGAGGGAAGTAGGAGCAATGTACACATTGAGTCAGATGATTAAGGGTAGGAGCAGTTGTGGAGCCCTGACCCAGCACCAAAGCATTAAGAAGACATGTCCTCTCTCCACTTCCTACTTCCCTGATTAGGATGCCCTTGTCCTGATAACTGGACATTCTCAAAAGTACTCTTTACCCACCAATCAGTTTTGTTTCATCAAATTGGCCTCTTTCTGCAGCTAGTCTTTTAAAACCAATACTTTGAGGGACTACTTAGTACCCAGCACTAAAATCTTAAGGAGAAAAAAAATAATATCATAAAGAGCTCTTAGATAATGTCTCTTTTCTTTCTTGGAAAGAAATAAAAACTTCATTACTCAAGGAGGGGAGAATATAATCATCTCTATTCTGTTTACAAAATCCCTTTAGGTTTATGCTGTGAAAGACCAGGCAGGGCTTTTTTTGTTTGTTTTTATTTTTTATTGGATATAATTGACATACAATATTATATTAGTTTCAGATGTACAATATAACAATTTAATATTTGTATATATTGCAAAAGGATCACCCTAGTAAGTCTAGTTAACATCCATCACCACACACTGTTAGAAATTTTATTTCTGTGATAAGAACTTCTAACATCTATTCTCTTAGCAACTTTCAATTATACAATACACTATTATATCCCATGACTTATTTATTTTATAACTAGAAGTTTATACCTTTGACCTCCTTACCCATTTCACCCACTCTCCCATACTTAACTCTGGGAACCACCAATCTGTTCTCTTTGTCTCTGAGTTTGGTGTTTTGATTTCTTAAAATTCTGCATATAAGTGAGATCATAGAATATCTTTCTCTGTCTGACTTATTTCACTTAGCATAATACCTTTTGGTTCCATCCATGTTGTTACAGATGACGAGACTTTCTTCTATTTTGTGGCTAATATTCCATTATGTATATATATACATTTTCTTTATCCATTCATCCACTGATGGGTACTTAGGTTGCTTTCCTACTTTAGCTATTGTAAATAATGCTGCAGTGAACATGGGGGTGCATATATCTTTTCAAGTTAGTGTTTTCATTTCCTTTGGATAAATACCCAGAAGTGAATTGCTGGATCATATGATACCGCTATTTTTAATTTTTTGAGGAAACTCCGTACTGTTTTCCATAGTGGCTGCATCAATACACATTCCTACCTAAGGGTTCCCTTTTCTCCACATCCTTGCCAACACCTGTTATTTCTTGTCTTTTTGGTAATAGGCATTCTGATATCTCACTGTGAGATGATATCTTGTTGTGGTGTGAGATCGTATCTCAGTGGTTTGAATTTGCATTTCCCCGATGATTAGTGATGTTGAGCATGTTTTCAAGTGGCTGTTGGCTATCTGTGTATCTTTGGAAAAATGTCTATCCCAATCCTCTGCCCATTTTTTAATGAGACTTTTTTGTTGTTGTTGTTGTTGAACTGTATGAGTTCTTTTTATATTTTGAGTGGTGAGCCCTGATTGGATATATGATCTTTAATACCTTCTCCCATTCAGTAGGTAGCTTTTTCATTTTGTTGATGGTTTTCTTCCCTGTATAGAAGCTTTTTAATTTGATATAATCTCACTTGTTTATTTTGCTTTTGTTTGCCTTTGCCTTTGAGTTGTTTTGTTTTGTTTTTTTTATGTTTTTATTTAAATTCCAGTTAGTTAACATACAGTGTAATATTAGTTTCAGGTATATAATAAAACAATTCAAGACTTCTGTACAACACCTGGTACTCATCACAGCAAGTGCACTGCTTACTCTCCATCATCTGTTTAACCCATCCCCCCACCCACTACCCTTCCAGTAACCATCAGTTTGTTCTCTCTAGTTAAGAGTCTGTTTCTTGGTTTGTCTCCCCCTCTCTTTTTTTTCCCTTTGTTCATTTGTTTTGTTTCTTAAATTCCACATATGAATGAAATCATATGGTATTTGTCTTTCTCTAACTTATTTTGCATAGTATAATACTCTGGAGTTCCATCTGTGTCATTGCAGATGGCAAGATTTCATTCTTTTTTATAGCTGAGTAATATTCGTGTGTGTGTGTGTGTGTGTGTGCACGCACGTGTGTGCGCACCCACCACATCTTCTTTATCTATTCATCAGTCAACAAACACTGTTGCCTTTGCCTTTGGAGTCAGGTACTAAATGTCATAGAACATACCATCTATGTTTTCTCTTAGGAGTTTTATGGTTTCAGGTCTTACATTCAGGTCTTTAATCCATTTTGAGTTGATTTTTTGCATATGATATAATTAGTGGTCCAGTTTCATTCTTTTGCAGATGGCTGTCCAGTTTTCCCAGCATCATTTATTGAAGACACTGCCCTTTCCCCATTGTATATTCTTGGCTCCTTTGTCATAAATTAATTGACCCTGTATGTGTAGGATTATTTCTGGGCTTTCTAATCTGTTCCACTGATCTGTGTTTCTGTTTTTATGCCAATACCATACTGTTTTTATTACTGTAATTATGTAATATACTTTGAAATCAGAGTAATGAATCCAACTTTATTCTTCTTTCTCAAGATTACTTTGTCTATTTGGGATTTTTTGTGATTCCATACAAATTTTAAAATTGTTCTATTTCTATTAAAAATATCATTGGAATTGTGATAAGAATTACATTGAATCTAGATTATTTGGGTTTTATGGGCATATTAACAGTACTAATTCTTTCAATCAGTGAGCACAGAATTTCTTTCCATTTATTTGTCTTCAATTTTTTTCATCATTATCTTATAGTTTTCAGTGTACAGGTCTTTCACCTCCTTCATTAATTCATTTATTTTTAGGTATTTTATTTTTCAATCGCTTCTCAGCCTTTTGGCTAAGATCAAGTGTAGTATCTGTTCTATCAGTTTATTCTTTTTCATGCACCTGTAAATGGCATTGTTTTCTTATTTTTTTTTCCTGGTAGTTTGTTTTTAATGTATAGAAACAACAGATTTTTTCTATATTGATTTTGTATCCTGCAACTTTACTGAATTTGTTGATTAGTTCTAACAGTTTGTGGTAGAGGATTTTCTGCATATAATATTATGTTGTCTGTGAACAGTGATAGTTTTACTCCTTCCTTTCTGAATCTGATTCCTTTTACTTATTTTTCTTGCCTAATTGCTCTGGCTAAGACTTCCAGTACTATGTTAAATAATCATGGCAAAAATGGGCATCCTTGTTTTGTTCCTGCTGTTAGTATGAGTAGATGTTTAGAGTTGTCTTAGAGTATGATGTTAGCTGTGGGCTTGTCCTAAATGGCCTTTATTACTTTGAGGTATGTTCTCTATATAACCACTTTGTTAAAAGTTTTTATCATGAACAGATGTTAAATTTTGTCAAATGCTTTTTCTGCATCTATTGAGATGATAATATGATTTTTATCCTTCATTTTATTAATGTGGAATAACACCCTGATTTGCAAATGTTGAACCATTCTTGCATCCCTGGAATAAACCCAACTTAATCATGGTGTATAATTGTTTTAATGTATTATTAAATACAGTTTGCTGGGCCGCCTGGGTGGCTCAGTCAGTTAAGCATCTGCCTTCAGCTCAGGTCCTAATCCCAGGGTCCTGGGATCAAGCCCCACATCGGGCTCTCTGCTCAGCAGGGAAACTGCTTCTCCCTCTCTCTCTGCCTGCTGCTCTGCCTGCTTGTGCTCTCTCTCTTTCTCAAGTAAATAAATAAAATCTTTAAAAAAAATAAATACAGTTTGCTAATTGTTTGTTGAAGACTTTTCATCTGTGTTCATCAGGGATATTGGCCTGTAATTTTCTTTTCTTACGCTGTCCTTATCCAGTTTTGGTATCAGGGTAATGCTGGCCTTGTAAAATGAGTTTGGAAGGGCTCCCGTCCCTTCTATTTTTTGGAAGATTTTGAGAAGGATTAGTACTGATTCTTCTTTAAATGTTTGGTAGAATTCACTAGTGAAGCCATCTGGTCCTGGACTTTTGTTTGTTGGGAGATTTTTGATTACTCATTCAATCTCCTACTAGTCTGTTCACATTTTCTATTTTTCATGACTCAGTCTTGGTAAGTTGTATGTTTCTAGGGTTTAAATAGCAGACTAGGTTTTATACATTTATATACTAAGGCATATATGTGCTAATTAATCATATGTTTTCTTATGCTGGTTCTTAGAGGGTCCATATTAGGTCTTATAAACTACACCCAAAACTGATAGCTCTGCTCTGTACAAGAGCTTGGCCTGGCTCTTGCCTTTTCCTTCTATACCCTCAGCCCCCTACTCCTGTCTGAAGCTTGGTCACCTAACTTAGAATAAATTCTTTTTCCTTCCCAAGCCTGCCTGTCTTTTCACGGAAAAAAAAAAAAGTCCTGATCTCCCTTCTCTAACGAGGAGTCCTCTCTTTTTTCTAGTAACTTTGTGACTCATTTTCTCATGTCCAATACTTTTGCAGTCCCTACAGTCCTTTTTTTCTGGAGTAGTTATAAGCTAGCCAAATACTGTCTATTTTGTGTTTCTGTGTTATTTAGGAAAATTACACCCAGAAAGAGTCTGGTTGTTTAAAAGAATTCCAGCCAATGGTGTAATTTGTTTTTACCTAAGATAGCAGTAAGAATTAAGTATCTGGATGATTGTTAGTTTCAAACTCTTATAACCTTTTGAAAATACCATGACTCTGTGTGTGTTCATTCCAGAAGTTTTGTGGAAGAAACATACATAGTTCTCTAAAATGTTTAATTAAAATCAGAAAGAGAAATTCATAGGCTGTCATGCCAGTCATTTGACAGACAAACTTTAGTGTTCCAAAATAAAAAACAGTTTCTACCTGAGATTTAAGGCCCAAGGTGTATGTCACTAATATTTACACAATTTTGAGCCTAAAGAGTTATCCATGATTGCTGCATTCCCCTAATACACCTGCCTCCTTACTGAATTTTATTTCCTATTTCCTCAGTGACTATAGGACTAGATAAGACACTAATTCATTTTCTAAAAGGAATGAAGAAGAAGCTTTTTCAAATCTTGCTGGAAAACCATGTAGCTAGGAAATGTGAAGGAAAAGATATTAAAATATTCAAACAGTGATGGCCTAGAGAAACTTCTAGAAATTGTGAATTCTAGAATGTCCTGATTATGGGCTCCTGGTCACTTACCTCCACACATTTACTTCCAGTCCCCTCCTAAAACACAACTAAAAGTCATAGTAGACAGATTTTTTTAAAGATAAACATAAATCTCCAAGGACAAATAAAACAGGTAAATGTCAGCAAAAAAATTCTGGAAGACAGAAAACAAATGGACAAGTGGTTAAGTGATTTAACAGACATGAGAAAGCTAAATTAGGAGCATGAGAAGAAAGCAGAAAAACATTCTGATTTCTATAGCAGAACGCCCCCCAAAACTCAGAAATCGGTAGGAGTAAAGAAGTTATGGCCATGGTGAAAGTCCCAATAAAGGTAGTGACTATGAAGATGAGGGAACACATGACAAATGTGGTGAAGACAGAATTATCAGCATTTGATTCAGTTTCAAGAGCGCAGTGATTATATAACTGTTTAATTCACAACCCCTAGCACAAAGCACCTAGTTTAACTAAAGTTATGTTGGATGGATAGATGGAAGGAAGTTTCCGTTGGAAGCGTCAACTTGGTATCTGATTGAATGTGAGAGTATGATGTGATCAATTTCTGGCTAGGTGCTGAATAGATGCTGGTCCTTTTTACCAAGACAGTGTAGAAGGATATCAGCCTTGATGAGGGTGAAGGGTAGGAGATAGTTCAGTTTAAGATATATTGAATTTGAGGTATTTGCATGGTGTCATATTGGAGGTGTCTTGTCAGCTGGAGCTGAGGAGGGTTGTCTAGGCTGGAAATACAAATTTCAGTGGCACCTTATGCCATAGAAATGGTCGAGCCAGCCAATGAAAAGTAGGTACTGTAAGAGAGGAGATCTAAGGATGAAAAAAGAGCTGAGAAATACATTTAGAGGTTTGGCAGAATAATAAAAACCTATAAAGGATATTGAGATGAAAGGATCATAGATGTAAGAGGAGAAAAGATGTAAAAGGAAAAAGTAGAGTCATGGAGGCCAAGGAAGGAAATTAGTTTAAGAATAAAATGACTACTTTAAAAAAAGTTAAATCGTATGAGTAAACATATAATTAGTGATTAGGAAAAATATGAAGTATAGACACCAAATGTTAACATTGGTTGTTTAAGCATTGTGGAATTTATCACGAAGATGTTTTTCTTTCTTTTTACTTACCTGTATTTCATATGTCTTTTGTAATGAGATGGAAGGTTGTGCGTTTTGGTGTTTTTTGGCTTTTTTTTTTTAGGGAAGTAGTTTAGAAAAAAAAAAAGCATGTGTTTAATCTTAACAAATGGTATAGAGGTTAAATTAAATGTCTAAACATAATCCATTTGGTTAGCAAGTAAGAGGTTATTGTTGTTGACCTTTGCCAGTGAAAGTGGGGGTGGGGGTTCAGAAAGCCAAAGCCAATCTGGAGGGGGTTGATCCTCTGGCCAGGGTCTAGTTTTATGTTGTCATTAAGAAATAAGTGCAGAACTCATACATTGTTTTCTTAGGATTCCCAGGGCTGCTTTCATGTTACTATCCTAACCGTATGTAACACTTCACATTTTACTGTCTGTCTTATCAGTGCTTTAGAAAAAAAAAAAATTTAACCACAGACTTGACAATTCCTTACCTATTTATCTTTAAGGATGGTTAGATGTGGTTAATTAAGTCTAACTTTCATGTATTTCATTCATTGTATGGAATCTGCTTTTGACTTTCAAAAAGATTTTCATAAATACTGTTGCTGAGCAATTATAGTCTTACCATTTCAGAATATTCTTGAAACTAAGAGCTAAGTAAGGTTTTTCTGATCTTATTATTTTCACAATGTAGACCATGTAGAAAATTATCTCTAGTTATTTATGATAATTGGTTATATAAGTATTTTATTTTATCTTTTGTTAATATTATAAAGGTAGCATAATGGTAACTTATGGATTTAAAATACTAAAAAGAACTGTTGGTTTTTCTTTATAATTACACTTACATACATGAAGGCTTTTCTAATGTAGAAGACTTTTTTCAATAGGTTTTATTTCTTTATTAGCCATTCTAAATATGACAGATTAGGGGCGCCTGGGTGGCTCAGTCGTTAAGCGTCTGCCTTCGGCTCAGGTCATGATCCCAAGGTCCTGGGTTCGAGCCCCATATCGGGCTCCTTGCTCGGCAGGAGGCCTGCTTCTCCCTCTCTCCCTCTCTGAGCTTATGTTCCCTCTCTCGCTGTGTCTCTCTCTGTCAAATAAATAAAATCTTTTTAAAAAAATAAATAAATAAATAAATAAATATGACAGATTAGCCATTCTAAGTATGGCAGACTTATAATTTACTTTCTTTTTTCCTCCCAGGAACTTACTTAAAATATCTCTTTTGGGGGGGAGAGGGGCAAAGGAAAGCAAACAAAAAATACAGTATAAAAGCTACCTTGAAACTATGTAAACTATATTAATTATTAATGTTATCTCTTCACGGTTAAGTCCACCAGCTTCTCTTTGCTTTGAAGATAGAGGAAGCTGTTTATCACTTAGAATTTCTTTTTGAAGCATTCTGTTTCCTTGGCTTCCATGATGAAACGTTTCCTACATATCCTCCTACTTCCCTGGCCAGTCCTTTTCCATCTTGGAAAGCTTATCCTTCTCCAGTTGGCTTTTAATTTGTAAAGCCTTACATTCCTTTTTTGTCTCATTCTATATCTTCTCAAAGATTGATCTCTTCCATACCCACAACTTAACTTGCAAATTTGTTTCTCTCCCCCAAACATTGCCTCTGAGCTCTACACCCAAATATCCAGCTTGCTACCTGGTATCTCATTTTCATGTCTCAAAGACACTTCAATTTCAGTTACAAACTGAACTTATGATATCTGTTTTCTCTACCCCTCAACCCTAAAAACCTGATCCCTTTTCATTATTCCCAGTCTTGGTAAATGTACCACCATTGATCCAGTTACATAAACCAAAACCTATGACATCCTTGACGCCTCATCTCCAACATCAAGTTATGTTGATTTTTACTTCATAAAAATCTTTTAACTCAATCCACTTCTCTCTGCCAAAATGATGACTCTTTTCTTATCTGCTGGTCCCTGGGCATTAGGAGTCAAGTGCCTTGGTGACAGGTATAGTTTATAGATTAATGAGATTCTTGTTTTGTCCCCTGGTAGAAATATTCCTCCTTTGAGGACTGGAACTGCTAACCTTGCAGAGCTCAGAGTTATATTAATGGAAGGTGCAAATTCTCCAAGTGGGTCACTATGTATGATGAGAAGCAGTCAGGGCTTATAATTCCTGGATCTCCTACAGAGCCCTTTATTGCTCTGAACCCCACTCAGAGCTGCAGCTTTTTGCATCATGTGGTATGAGCTAGAGCAGTAGTCCCAGATGTAGAATATGCTGCCTGCATAACCTGAAGAGGGCTATCAGAAGTTGTGCTTCCTTCCTCATAGTGGGAGATATAAGATACAGCAAATTATCCTTTACTTTGAATGAGATGTCCCAGAATGCCAGAGCCTTCATAAGGCTTATCTCCCATCCTCTGTGTTCATATGCCTTACCAAAGTTCCAAATATGGTAGCCACTTCTTTTTCACCCAGCCTAATTAGCATGATGTCATCAATGTAGTACCACAAATATAATATTCTATGTGATGTTCAAATGGTCCAAATTTCTTCACATGGAGTTTGAATGGAAGGGGTTTTAATTAGCATAATCCTGTTTCCCATTGTCCATTTCATATAAATGCAGACTGTTTCAGATTGTCCTCTCTGATAGGGATAGAAAAGAACATGTTTGCCAAATCAATGGTTGCATGCAACATACCCGAGGCCTTGATAATCTGCTTTAGCAAAGACAACACATCTTTGTTAAATAACTGCATCTGGTTTCTGCAGACACCAGACTGGAGAATTAAACAGAGATAAGACACAGACCATTACTCCTGAATCCTTTAGATCCATAAGAGTGGAACTAATTTTCATTATCACCACCAGTAAATCCATTTAAAATAGGGACTAAAGTTTCATACCAAATAGTGGGGAAAGGGTTTGTTTTTTTTTAATTATAAAATTTTATTTTAAAAATATTTAGGTTACAATTTTCACCATATGCTGATTATTTTAGAACTAAAGTATGAATCTGACTTTTGGGTGAGGAAAAGCTATTTAAAATATTTTTTCTAACAGAATCATATGATGGCTTACTTTGTGTTTGGCTATAAAGCACTTTCCTAAAGATCATTTTTGCAAAAATATTTAAAGCCTTCATTATTTTTCCCAAGGGACTCCCTTAATCACTTTGACATCAAATTGTTTTCTTTTAATGTACATATAAAATTAACCTAACTCATTATCTTTTTTTTACTTGATCGGACTTTGTTAGATTCTCCTCTGTCAGTATGATTTGATTTAAGCAGTTCTTTGACATCACTATGGCAGATTTCATGACCTCCTATATTGTATTGGCACATGTTTACCTTAATGCGATTTGATGGGATAAGTAGAGATAGAGGCCAGTGTTAATCAAGAAGGTATGTTTCAACAGTCTTACACAATTCACACAGACCTGTACCTCTGAAACAAATAATACATTATATGTTAAAAGAAAAAAAAGAAGAAGATAGTAGGAAGGGAAAAATGAAGGGGGGGAAATCGGAGGGGGAGATGAACCATGAGAGACTATGGACTCTGAGAAACAAACTGAGGGTTTTAGAGGGGTGGGGAGTGGGGGGAATGTGTTAGCCTGGTGATGGGTATTAAGGAGGGCACACTCTGCATGGAGCACTGGGTGTTATACGCAAACAATGGATCATGGATCACTACATCCAAAACTAATGATGTAATGTATGGTGATTAACATAACAAATTCCTTTAAAAAAAAGGAATAACATAAATAAATGGAACATACTTCATTAAAATATCAGGTTATAACTCAAAAAAAATAAAATGATAAGTTTAAAAAAAAAGAAGGTATGTTTCAGAATTGGCTAATTTGATGATGGTAATGATGATAGTGGTGATGTATTCTTTTTGTCTTGATTCTTTGGATCAAAACTGTGTTTGGTTGATTCATCCGTGATGTTGGATATACCTATCATTCATTCATTTTCACTTTCATCTAGTATTCCTTTGTATCGTTATACCTAACATTTTACTCATTTTGACAAATACCTTTTTTCATCATATGTGACACTCACCAGTGTCATTATTTTCTTTTCATTATTTATTGTACTTTCTCCTACCTACTTTCTCTGTTTTCTATTTGTAGCACTCCTGTTAGGTTTATTTTTGAAACTTTGACTTGATCCCCTGTGTTAATTAATTGTTTCAAATTCCTGAAGATAGAGATGGAATAAAAGGATACCATGAGAAAAAAATTATCTTCCAGTCCTTCCTTTGTATTTTAACTTTAGCAAGCACATTTTTAAATTTTCAGTTGCTTTTTCATAGATGTAATATAGTTTCAAATGCTCTTGAGGATATTATTTATAATTACTGGAAGATTTCTACTTTAGTCTGAATTACATATTTCCACAGCTGCCATTTTTAGATTCCATGTCATACCTTACTGCATTTGAGAGACAAGAGGACAGAGGTTTAAAGCACAAATCCTGGAGTAAGACTACCTGGGTTCGAATTCTGGCTCTGCCATTTGTAGCCTTCTGACTTCTGAGAGCCTCAGTTCCTTCATCAACAAAATGGATATAATTATAGTATCTACCTTGTAGAGATATGAAAATTAGATGAAATTATTTATGTAAATTCATACTTAAAACATGTCTGAAACTTCATAAGCACTCAATAAATGTTAGCTATTATTACCATAGCCAGGTGCAGTGTTCCGGTTTCCTAGCATATAAAATTGAAGCAGACTTGGGACATTCACTCAAAAACTTGTAACAAAGATTGATATTATTTGTCTAGCCTAGCATTTACCTTCTATCCCAGGGGGAGTCATGGTACATATTAAATAACCATAGTGTTCAAAATTATGATACATTCTCTATGGTTGTATAAATTAATTTAGTATTAAAATATAACCTGAGGCTGAAACTATAGTAAAAGTCCTTTTGATTATTTTGTGCTTAGAACTGTATTTGGAAAGGGTAGGAACATATGGGGACATCATATGGAGGTGCCAAGGGACAAGAGTGTAAATGACAAAGCAAGGCATGGAAGACATGGAAGGTATTCCTAGGGATATTAGATGTGGTAGGAATTACTATGATGTGGAATAGGTGATAGATAAAGCAGACTGGCTAGAGCTGGCTTGTAGTAAGAGGGCCAATTTGGTCGGTTGGTTTTGGAGATAGGTCCACACCATGGAGGGCTGACAAGCCTGGCACAAGAGTTTGGTCATTATTCTGTAATGGTCAGGGATTTTTGAGCAGGAGAGGAATATGATATAAAGAGGTATTTTTGGCTGTGGTAGTTTTAATTTTTGTCCCTATGTAGAAAATATAAGTAAATTTCTCAGTATTTTGGACAATTCAAAAAAATTTTTTTCTGAGTTGTGTCTAATCTAAACTCTAAAGAAAAGTTAGTTCTATAGTTCTATAAGAAATTATGCCTTTCAACCTCATTTTTCTTTAATATTTATTCTATTTTTGAGAGATTCCAAAGTTTTGTGAAATAGGAATGCTGGGCCATGACAGTTCAAAGGTATGCAGATTAAAAGTATGAAATAATTGAGGGTATTGGGAAATTAAGATTGCAGGGCTCCCTCTTCAATTGTAGCAGGAAAATTAAAGGTAAACTACATAAAGTTCAGAATAAAACATGTATAAGTATTCAAGTCCTTGCAAGTTTATAAATTGCCTGTTATGTCTGCAACTACATTGCTATTATGTGGCCAAAGCACAGGGGACTTCAGGATGTGTATTTATGGACTGATTGCCCAACAGATAACTGCACTATTCCGGAATGCTATTGCTATGTCAATAGTTTTAGGCTTATTGTTTTAAAATTTTTCCATTTTTCAACCTAATTAACTTAGAATGTCTCTAATGTGATTTGCAAAGAATTTTATATTTATATTTTGCAATCAGCATTTGACTGGCGCTCAGGTTTGAGACATGCACTACAATGTGTAAACATTTTGTATGATAATAAATAGCTCCTAAATGTTTTATGATTGCCTGGTCCCTGCTAATTGGTCATGGATTGAAAATCCCCATTGTTTAATTTTTTTTAATTTGTGGGAAATTTTTATAAATGAGTGTGTGGGGCTTCATATCACAGCTGTTGTCATTTAAAGTTTGGACAGCATCCTTACAAATGAAGCCCTGCTGTGAAATCAAAGTCAAAAGGCATCTTGGCATCCCAACCATTTCCTTAGGAGAAGATTACAGCTCAAGTCTGTTGAATTTTATTGCCTTGGGCCTCATGACAGTCTTCAGAAACACGCAAGGCATTTCTGTTAAAGAAACTCAGATGTGCTAGGACACAGGGGATGACATTCTTGTGCATAGCGGTGTCCTAAGCAAGGGAGTGAGGAAAAAGGAAGAAAAAGATGATTCACGCTTTTTGCCGTGTTCTGGGATTATTTTATAAAATCCATGGAAATGGTAGAAAACATACAGTGGGTGAAACCATATAGGAAAATGGTGTGATGTTTTCCTACATGGCCTGACTATATATTTTTTTCCAGCTTTATGGAGGTATAATTGACAAAATTGTAATATATTTAAAAGGTACCACATGACAATTTATATATTGTGAAAGGATTGCCACAGTTGAGTTAATTAACATATCTATCACTTCACATATTCATATATTTACCTTTTTGGGGGGTAAGAATGCTTAAGTTCTATTATCTTAGCAAATTTCATTTATACAATATAGTATTATCAACTGTAGTCACCATGTTATACATAAGATCCTGAGACCTTATTATCTTACAATTAAATTTGTACCCTTTTAGCAATCTTTACCCATTTCCCACACACCGCAACCCCTGGCAACCACCCCATTCTACTCTGTTACTGAGTTCAACATATTTTTTTAAGTTCCACCTCTAAGTAATGTCATGCAGTATTTGTCTTTCTCTGTCCGGCGTATTTCACTTACTGTAATACCCTCTAGATTCATCCATGTTGTTGCAAATAGCAGGATTTCCTTCTTTTTAAGGCTCAACAGTATTCCATTGTAAGTTATACCACATTTTCTTTATCTAGTCATCCATTGATGGACACTTAGGTTGTTTCCATACCTTGGTTATTGTGAATAATGCTGCAATGAACATGGAAATACAGATATCTCTTCAAAATAAGGATTTCCTTCCCTTTGGATATATACCCAGAAGTGGGATTCTGGATCATATGGTACTCATATTTTTAATTTCTTGAGGAACCTCCCTATTGTATTCCATAATAGCTATACCAATTTACATTCCCACCAGCAGTATATTCTACATACTCACCAGCACCTGTAATTACTTGTCTTTCTGATAATAGCCATTCTAATAGGTATGAAGTGATATTTTGTTGTGGCTTTGATATGCATCTCCCTGATGATTAATAATGTTGAGTACCTTTTCATGTAACCATTGGCCATTTGTATATCTTCTTTAGAAAAATGTCTGTTTTGTTCCTTTACACATTTTTCAGTTGGGTTATTTGGGGTTTTTTTTTTATTGTTTTTTTGTTTATTTGTTTTGCTATTGCATTGTATGGGTTCCTTGAATATCTTGGAAAATAACCCCTTACTGGATATGTGATTTGCATATATTTTCTCCCATTGCATAGGTTGCCTTTTCATTGTATTGATCATTTCCTTTGCTGTGCAGAGCTTTTTATGTAGTCTACTTGTTTGTTTTTGCTTTTGTTGCCTTTGTTTTTGGTAACAAATCCAAAAAATTATTGCCTAGATATATATCAAGAAGCTTATCACTAATGTTTTCTCCTAGGAGTTTTACAGTGTCAGGTCTTACATTCAGGTCTTTAATCCATTTTGAGTTGATTTTTGTGTATAGTATAAGAAAGGGGTTCAGTTTCATTCTTCTGCATGTAGATATCTAGTTTTCCCAGCCTGACTGTATCTTAAAATAAAAACCTAAATGTGACTCCAAGGTAATTACTGCGTTCAAAATCATCTCTCAGTTGATTATCTCATTTTCTTTGAAATGAGTTCTGATTGATTCATATTCTTCCTCCTCCCCCTCTCCCTCCCTCCCTTCCTCCTTTCTCTGTCTCTCTCTCTTTCTACCCCCCTTGTCCTTTCCTCTTTGCCTCTGTCCTCCACTCCTTTTCTTCCTCTCTTTCCAGCACACACTCTTTTCTACTGGTGTGACTGAGAGACATTACTCTGATAGTTCTATTAGTCACTCTTTTTGTATCTAAAATTCATGTTCCTGAATTTAAAACTAAAGATCACTTGATCTAAGTTAAGATCTATCCAACCCATAACCTGACTCCAGCAATCATTTCCAAAGATGCATCATGGATGAATATGGTTGTCCCTCGTATTTTAAGGATGTGTTCCATTCAGCCATGGATTTATCTCAGCTCTATAAAATGTGTTCTTATTTGTCATACGTTTTCCCTCTTGGCATAGTTTCCTGAGTTCATTTAGATAATACTTGTTGAATGAATGAAAATTGTTATTCAAAGGAATATCCTGCTAACTACTCTCAACACTCATTCTGGAAATCTAAGTCTTAGCAAGATAACTTGTTTCTCCTGATCTTTCTGCTTTGTGAAAGTCTGGAAATGGTATAAATCATTCATCAGCTTTCCATAAACATTGATACTGCTTCTTATTCACTGCTGTAAAAATACTGTCAAAGAGCTAATGGTTTAGTAAGGAGACAGAAAAGTAAATCGGTAATTACCATGTAGTGTGCTATGCTAAGTATTTCCTAACCTCAGTGATAATAAAAAAATATATTGAATATTTGCTATGTGCCAGGTACAATTTTAAGTATTTTACTTTATTACTGATTTTTAATTTAATTGTATTATGGTCTGATAACCATATCTATGTGTTATTAATCTTCTGAAATTTACTGAGACTTATTTGATGGCCTAGTATGAAGTCAGGTTTCCCAAATCCATCTGAACAGTTACAGGTACAGGGTTAGAGTATAAATAGATCCAAGTAGACTTTTGTATATAGTGTTCTGTATATATCCATTAGCTCTTTTAAAAAAATCTTCTGTACTGATTTTTCCTACCTGCTTGAGGTATTAAATATTGACAGTGGTATATTAAAATCTCTCAATGCGATTGTGAATTTATATTTTTTAAATGTCTGTCAATTTTTGCTTAATGTGTTTTTAGATGAAGGGTAAGTTAATTAAGTGTATACACATTTAAAATTGTTATATCTTTCTGATTAGTTGAGCTATTTTATATAATGCTTCTTTTTATTTCTTGTAATACCTCTTTCCTTAAGATTATTTTGTATGATTTTTTTTGTATGATTGTTAATATAGCTATCTCAACTTCTTTTGGTATTTGCTTAGTACATCTTTTTCTCCATCCTTGTAACTTTTGTGTATTCTTTTTTTTAATAATTTTTTATTATGTTATGTGTATTCTTAAGTTACAGGTAATATCCTTTTAAACAACAAATATTTGGACTCTAGCTTTTTATTCAATGACAATCTTTGCCTTTTAGCCAGAATATTCAGTTTATTTTGGCTATTACATTTTTTTTTATTTCTATCATCTTACTTTGTTATTTTCTGATTGTTTCGCCTTGGGGGTTTCTTTTCCTCTTTCTGGCTTTCCTTCGGGTTATAAGTTTTCATGTTTGTTTTCCTCTCCATTTTTTTCTCCATTAGATTGGAAGTTGTAACCCATTCTATATTCCTTTGGCAATAATACAGAAAATTTTAAATGCTCACTTTATCAAAATCCAATTCCAGACTACCACTTCACAATTTCTGTGCTACTGTGGTTGATTTTGTTACTTGTATCTTAATTTTCTTTAATACCAAAAGACATATTGTCATTGTTTTAGGTCACTGTATGTTTAGGTTTACCCACATATTTATCAGTTTTCTTGCGGAATTGTCTTTTTTATATCTCAGACTTTTTATCTGGTGTCCTAGGTGGCTCTAGGGGTCCCAGCTTTATGGTAGCTCTCCTAATGGACTTCCTACAAGCCCAGCAAGCACTGGGCTTTGTTTCCTATCCTTTGAGTCCTTTAGTTGTTCAAAACTAATATTCAAATTCACTTTGCTCAAAAGCTGCTTCTGAGGTAAAATTTTACTTCAGTGCTCTGTTTACCACTCCAGGTTCCACTTAACTTACAGTTTGGTCTGAGTGTTCATTAGTTTCTTGCCAGTTCATTGCTTTGCATTAAAATTTTTAAAATATTTTATCTAGCATTTTTTAATTGTTCAACAAAAGTGTCAAATATGAAATTAACCAAAGTCAAGAAAAAGTCCAAGAATAAAAGTATTAGTAGGGATGTGGAGGAGAGGAAACCCTCTTACACTGTTAGTAGGAAATGGAACCATTATGGAAAACAGTATGGAGGTTCCTGAAAAAATTAAAAATAGAACTACCATATGAGCCAGCAGTTTTGCTGCTGGATATTTATCCAAAGAAAGCGAAAACACCAATCTGAAGAGATATATGCACTCCTCTGTTCATAGCAGCATTATTTACAATAGCCAGGATATGGAAGCAGCCTAAGTGTCCCTCAGTAGATTAACAGATAAAGAAGATGTGGTGTGTGTGAGAAAGAGAAAAGAATGAAATTTTGCCATTTGTGACAAGGATAGACCTAGAGCGTATTATGCTAAGTGAAATAAATCAGGCAGAGAAAGACAAATATTGTATGATTTCACTTATATGTAGAATTTAAAAAACAGTACCAATGAATAAACAAAACAGAAACAGACTCAGCTACAGGAAACAAATTGTTGGTTACTAGAGGGGAGATTGGTTGGCTTGTAGGCAAAATAGGTGAAGGGGGGGATTAAGAGATATATCAACATCCAGTTATAAAATAAGTCATGGGGATATAATATACATCATGAGGAATTTAGTCAATATTATAATAACTTCTTTGGTGATACTAACTAGCCTCATCATAGGAATCATTTGGTAATGTAGAAAAATATTGAATTACTATGATACCCCTGAAAGTGATAGGATATTTTATGTTAGTTAAATTAAAAAAAAAAAAGAAGTAAAAGTCCATAACACTCCTCGCCCTGCTCTCTCTCTCTAACAAATAAATCTTAAAATAAATAAATAAATAAATAAATAAATAAATAAAAGTCCATAATAAGTTTTAAAGTGATCTTTTGGTTGGAATTCTCTCAGATTTTTGATGATATTGAATCATCATTTTTCCAAAATATATTTTCAACTGCTTTCTTAAAAAATGTTCTTAGTCAAATTCAGTTTGGAAATGCTGCCAACCAAATTTTCTCCATACAGTCCCAGTTTAAAAACCCTGAGAAGTCCTACAGTTTTTTAAAAAACAAACAAGAAGGGTACCTGGGTGGCTCAGTCGGTTAAGCGTCGGCCTTTCGCTCAGGTCATGATCCCAGGTTCCTGGGATGGAGCCCCGCATCAGGCTCCTTGCTCAGTGGGGAGTCTGCTTCTCCCTTTGCCCACTCCACCCCCGCTCATGCCTTCTCTTTCTCTCTCTCTCTCTCAAATAAAATCTTTAAAAATAAAAAATAAAAAAACAAGGGCACCTGATTTAATTTTGTTTACCCAGCATTTTCCCAATTTCCAACTCCCCACAAATAAAAGCTTTCAATACTCTGTAAAACTAGTGTTTGTGTAAGTTTGAGTACACTCCCCTTACCATTCCTGTGGAAACCTTTTAGGTATGTTTCCTTGCAGAACCAAGGATTGGGTTGCTTTCATCTTTTGGCTATTGTGAATAATGCCTCTGTGAACATGAATGTATAAATATCTGTTCAAGTCACTGTTGTTTTGGATATATAGTTGGATCATATGGTAATTCTATTTTTCAATTTTTGAGGAAATGCCATACTGTTTTCCTAGCAGCTCCGCTGTTTTACATTTCCACTGAGATTTTCTGATATCCCATTCCCCAACATTTCAAAACTCAATGAGTTTTGGCATTGGTAACATTTCTTGCCTGATCAATAACAAATTACCCTTTGTATTCAACACTAAGACAGAAAAATTTCCAGCTAGTTATAAGATGGATTCCAGTCTTGGAGAAGTTAAAGTGTGAAAAAAAATGTGTATCTTAGAGTCAGTGAAATATAGTAAATGCACTAAAACCCCCTCCAAAAGTTTTTTTTTTTATAAATTACACAGCTTTTAACACAATCTTTATAAAACAGGAAAGTAAAGGTAGCTGCTCACCAGTAGTGTATGAAAATAATTCCTACAAACATATAAACTACCAAAACTGAAACATGAAGAAATAGGAAACGTGAACAGACCAATAACCAGCAAAGAAATTTGATCAATAATCAAGAAACTCCCAACAAACTAAAGTCCAGGGCCAGAGGTTTCAGTGGTGAATTCTACCAAATATTTAAAGAATAGTTAATGCCTATTCTTCTCAAATATTCCAAAACATAGAAAAGGAAGGAAAACTTCCAAATTCATTCTATGAAGCCAGCATTACCCTAATACCAAAACCAGATATATACTCCACTAAAAAAGAGAACTACAAGCCAATCCCTGATGAACTTGGATGCAAAAATTCTCAGTAAAATATTAGCAAGCTGAATCCAGCAATACATTAAAGAAATCATTCACCATGATCAAGTAGGATTTATTCCTGGGTTGCGAGGGCAGTTCAGTATTCAGAATCAATGTGATACACCACATTAATAAAAGAAGGGATAAGAACCATATGATCATTTCAGTAGATGGAGAAAAAGCATTTGACAAAGTACAAAATCCATCATCCATTCATGATAAAAACCCTCAAAGTAGGTTTAGAGGGAACATACCTCAATGTAATGAAGGACATATATGAAAAACCCACAGTTCATATCATCCTCAGTGGGAAAAACTGATCACTTTTCCTCTATGGTCAGGAACAAGAGAGGGATGTCCACTCTCACCATGTTATTTAACATAGTACTGGAAGTCCTAGCTACATTAATTGACAACAAAAAGAAATAAAAGGCATCCACACTGATAAGGAAGAAGTAAAACTTTCACTATTTGCAGATGACATGATACTCTATATAGAAAACCCAAAAGACTCCACCAAAAAAAACTGCTAGAACTGATACACAAATTCAGTAAAGTCACAGGACACAAAATCAATGTACAGAAATCTGTTGCATTTTTATACACCAATAATGAAGCAGCAGAAAAAGAAATTAAGGAATCAATCCCATTTACAAATGCACCAAAAACAATAAGATAATAGGAATAAACCTAACCAAAGAGGTGAAAGATCAGTACTCTGAAGACTATAGAGCATTGATGAAACAAATTGAAGAGAACACAAAGAAATGGAAAGACATTCATGCTCATGGATTGGAAGAACAAATATTGTTAAAGTGTCTATGCTACCCAAAGCAATCTACACGTTTAATTGCAATCCCTGTAAAATACCATCAGCATTTTTTGCAGAGCTAGAATAAACAATCCTAAAATTTGTATGGAACCACAAAAGACCCCAAGTAGCCAAAGCAGCCTTGAAGAAGAAAAGAAAAGAAAAAAAGCAAAGCTGGAGGCATCACAATTTCGAACTTCAAGCTATATTACAAAGCTGTCGTCATCAGGACAGTATGATACTGGCACAAAAATAGCCACCTAGGTCAATAGAACAGAATAGAAAACCCAGAAATGAACCCACAACTGTATGTAGTCAGTTAATCTTCCACAAAGCAGGAAAGAATATCCAATGGGAAAAAGAGTCTCTTCCACAAATGGTGTTGGGAAAACTGGACAGTGACATGCAGAAGAATGAAACTGAACCACTCTCTTACACCATACACAAAAGTAATGGATTAAAGACCTAAATATGAGACTTGAAACCATAAAAGTCCTAGAGGACAGCAGAGGCAGTAACCTTTTTGACATTGGCTGTAGCGGCTTCTTACTAGTTATGTCTCTGGAGGCAAGGGAAACAAAAGCAAAAACAAACTATTGGGAGGGACTTCATCAAAATAAAACACTTCTGCACAGCGAAGGAAACAATCAACAAAACTAAAAGGCAACCTTCAGAATGGGAGAAGATAGTTGCAAATGCATATCTGATAAAAGGTAAGTATCCACAGTATATAAAGAACTTGTCAAACTCGACCCCTAAAAAATGAATAAACCAATTAAAAAATGGTCAAGGGCGCCTGGGTGGCTCAGTTGGTTAAGCAACTGCCTTCGGCTCAGGTCATGATCCTGGGGTCCTGGGATCGAGTCCCACATCGGGCTCCCGGCTCAGCGGGGACCCTGCTTCTCCCTCTGACCCTCTCCCCTCTCATGCTGTTTCTCTCTCTCTCTCTCAAATAAATAAATAAATAAAATCTTAAAAAAAAAAAAAAAAATGGTCAAAAGACATGAACAGACATTTCTCCAGAGAAGACATACAGATGGCCAACAGCCACATGAAAAGATGCTCAACCTCACTCATCATCAGGGAAATACAAATCAAAACTACAATGAGAATCACTTCACACCAGTCAGAAGGGCTAAAATATAAAACCCAAAAATAACAGGTGCTGGCAAGGATGTGGAGAAAGGGGAACCTCTTGCGCTGTTGGTGGGAATGCAAACTGGTGCAGCCACTCTGGAAAACAGTATGGAGTTTCCTCAGAAAGTTAAAAATAGAACTACCCTATGATCCAGCAATTGTACTACTTAGGTATTTATCCAAAGAATACAAAAATACTAATTCAAAGGGATACATGCACCTGATGTTTATAGCAGCATTATTTTTAATAACCAAACTATGGAAGGAACCCATGTCCATTGACTGATGAATGGATAAAAAAGAAGTTGGGGGGTGTGTGTGTACATACATACACACGCATGCACACATGCATTGGAATATTACTCAGCCATAAAAAAGAATGAAATCTTGCCATTTGCAATAACATGGATGGAGCTAGACAGTATTATGCTAAGTGAAATAAGTCAGTCAGAGAAAAACAAATACCATATGAGTTCATTCATGTGGAATTGAAGAAACAAAATAAGCAAACAAACAAAGGAAAAGAGAGAGGGAGAGAAACCAAGAAACAGACTCTTACTTAACTTTAGAGAACAAATGAATGGTTACCAGAGGGGAGGTAGATGGGGAGATGGGTGAAATAGGTGATGGGGATTAAGCAGTACACTTGCTGTAATGAGCACCTGGCATTGTATAGAAGTGGTGAATCACTACATTGTACGCCTGAAACTAATATTGCACTGTATGTTAACTAACTGGAATTTAAATAAAAACTTTAAAAGAGTCTTTCTCAAATGTATTTTTATCTCATTTCTAAAATAATGTGCTTCAAGGACAGTTTTTTTTTTCAAATTTACTTAAGTAAGAATTAGTGACAATTTGGAATAAAAGTAAAAACCCCATAAGACAGTAAACAGTGTATCCTAGATTTTTGTTTCCATATTTTTGTGATTTCTGGTAAGTGTCCTAATTATGCTCATTTCTCTTTGTTTTGTTTAAGGATTGTTCAAGTTTAGAAGAATATAACATTGCTGCAGCATTGCTCCCTTTGACCAGTGCTTTCTACAGGGTAAGTTTCATTGGTCTATACATAAGCTCATTATGATTTATGTAAATATATGCAGTTTGATCTATCATGGAAATACATGAATCTTTTCCCCTTGTATTTATAAGATATATCTGTGGTTATGTTTATTATAATATTTATTGCATACAGTTGACCCTTGAACACAGATTTGAACTGTACAGGTCCACTTATTTGTGGCTTTTTTCCAGTACTGTACTGCAAATGTATTTTCTCTTATGATTTTCTCAATAACATTTTTCTCTAGTTTATTGTAAAAATATAGTATATGATACATGTAACATACAAAATATATGTTAATCAACTGTTCATGTTATCAGTAAGGAGTCCAATCAACTCTAAGGTATGAATAGCTAAGTTTTGGGGGAGTAACAGTTATATACAGATTATTGACTGCACAGGGGGTCAGTGCCCCTAACCCCCGCATTTTCAAGAGCCAACTGTACTGTGTGTAGAAAATTTAATATATAATATTAAATCATCTCCTAAGAGAGAACCCCACCCATCGCATCCCTCCTTTTTCTTTTTTTGTCTTATTTTTCTTTATAGCATTTTGTAACACCTGAAATTACATATTTGTTTGTTTACATTTGCATACTTTCCCCTACCACAGAAAATAAATTCCATGAGGCTAGGATATTGTCTCATAAATATTTATTTGATAAGGTCAGTTTTTTTTTAACTTTACTTCAAACAGTCTGTCCACAGTTAAAGGTCTTAACCCAAAGGCTCTCCATAATCAGAAGCTCTTTCTCTGCTAAGTCACTGCATATCCCTCTTTCTTCCTACTTATCCTCCCTCCCTCTTTTAAAATAGAAAGTGGAATTTATGACATTCACACTTCTAAGAACTGGCAAGTCATACTGACCATGCTCAGGAAACAGGACAAATTTCAGAAATGTCAAACAAATGAATTTTAGGTTTAGAAGCTAATGACAACTAACTGGAGCTTGAGCATCATCTTTTGGTCGTCCCTCCCCAGCTTAACCCTAGCTCCAGGCCTACTCCATTTTTCCTTCAATGCATGCATACTAACCTTCTCTGAACTCCCTGATCCCTTCATCTCATTCCCCTGCTAGCATGGAGAACACTTACAAAAATTGGCCAGGCTGTCCTGCATCCTAAGGCACCTAAGAAATTTGTCTCTATATCTCAGAGCAGCTAGAAAACTTAGTCCACTGTCTAACTCGCCTTCATATAGGCCCTCACCTGGCATTTGTTAAGGAAAATGGCATTTTAAACCTTTCCCACTTTCAACATCTAAAATATTTTTTAAACTTAAATATTATGTAGAAATAAATAAGAAACAGGGGTGCCTGGGTGGCTCAGTCGTTAAGCGTCTGCCTTCGGCTCAGGTCATGATCCCAGGGTCCTGGGATCGAGCCCCACATCGGGCTCCCTGCTCTGTGGGAAGCCTGCTTCTCCCTCTCCCACTCCCCCTGCTTGTGTTCCCTCTCTCACTGTGTCTCTCTCTCTCTGTCAAATAAATAAATTAAAATAAATAAATAAATAAATAAGAAACATAAGGAAAATAAGAATTGACAATAGAAACTCAATTGCTTAAGTGACCCATTGCTTATGATTTTTTCTTAAGGACAATCATTTCACCATTTTACAGTGTATATTAGTGAGGGTTTGATCATGACAGCAGAAGCACCATGAATGATATAATTAAATAACTTATTATAAGGGACCAGCCCTTATATTGTTATAGAAACTGGGGGGAAAGTTTATGGAAGGCTTTGAATTAGGCTCTACTTGTGGGCCTGAAGTCTCTGTAGGTCATGACACCGTGAAGAACAAGGACAAACTGGAATCTGTGTATATCTCTTACTTATTCTAACCTCAGTAATGCAAATGACCCGCAAAAGAAGCAGCACTGTTAGCCATAGCACTGTAAGCCACACTTGCACCTGGCCCTGGGCTAGGAGAAGCTGAAGGAGATGCGGCAGGAACTGGAGGAACTGTGAGCTCAGTCCCTTCCTTGTATCGATCGACATGAGCCAGCAGGGCAGTGACAAAGCATATGAGCTGTAGCAGTGCATCCTATATTGCCTTCGGAGTGTTATGACTGCTGCTTCATTTTTGTCCAAATCTTAAGAGAAATTTCTCTTGTGGCCAACCTGAACCCTAGAATCATAGAGGAAAGAAAATTCTGGGAAATGTTTTCCTAGCTTAACTTATTTTACACAGTGCAAAACCATCATACTGGTTTTAGTTTTGTGGGAGTTTTTAAGAAGTTAATAAGTTGGGCTAAATGCTGTACTGTTTCTCTGTGTTATCAAACAATAATTCAAAGTTATGTTTTAGGGGTAGGTTTATGAATTTAATTCATTCTTGTTGGCTTGGTTTGATTTGACTTGATTCAGGCATGAATTAGGAGCCAGAAACCATGCCAGTAATATGAGCAGGAAAAATGTAGTAAGTTATTAAGTAGTAACAGGGGATTAACTGCTAAGAAGTAAAGATAATTCTGAAGAATAGAGGAATATCAGAAACAGAGAGCAGCTAGCACCTTTGGGCTTAGGCAGAGTCTCCAAGAAAGGAACAGATTTGGAAGAGGGCTCCTCCCCAACAAGACTTGTGATTCAGACCTTGCTGGAGCAGTGTTGATTTGGCCACTGGATGGCATAGAAATTCACTGAGGTGCCACAGACCAGAGCTGGCAAGCAGGAAACTACCTCCTGGAGTTCTGGCAAAACTTGCTGGGAATCCCCCTCAGTCGAGAGCCAGTGAAACTTGACAGGAAGCCACCTTCTGGAGTACCACTGAAACTCCATAAAAGCACTTTGCGGTGACCAGAACCAGGAAAAGAAACCACTTTCTACTGCTGTGTCCCTTCAGCACTTTATACTGACAAAACTTAATACTGTGCCAGCTGCGAAAGGAGAAGCGTTTACATGTCCCGCTCCAGTAACACAAGAAAGGGCAAAGAAAGGTCAGTTTGGAGGAAAGACACATTGCATTGGTAACTGACACAGTGGGGTTAGGGAGGGTGAGAGGTAAGGGTGGATCATACCAATTCTTAGATACTTTCTAAATTTCTAACTTATGGGAAATTATTTCGGTGTATAATTCAGGACAATTCTCTTTATGTAAATTGTATTATCCTGGGCACAGATTGCAAATGAGCCATGTTCATAGTGTTCAGCCAATATAAAATCCTGGGCCTTGCTCAGCATGCTTCAGGGAATGCACTCAGCTGTTTGTCTTATTTTAACTTATTTGAACATATTTTTAATATTTATTATTCTTTTTTTTCAATGGATCAAAAGTTTATTGAACATCTCAATATACAAAGTTACTATGCCAGGCAACATCATGGACAACCACATGAGTGAAACACTGACATGGCCACTAGGAGCGTATATTAGTCTTTTTGATACCATAAATAATAAACAAGAAATCAAACTGTTCCACAGTTGTATCAACTGGATGGACATTTCCTTGAATAAAATGTATGTGTGTGGTTAGAAAATTCAAATACTACAGAAACATATAAAATGCAGAACAAAAGTTTTCTTTCCCACCTCTACCCATTTCCTCTGACAGTTGACCTCTTGGGGAAAAAAAGTCACTCCTTATTGCCAGCAGATAAAATACAGATAAAATTACTTTTTTAAACTAATCAAACCATTCACACTGTTTTCTCACCTTGTTTTGTTCACTTAGTTGTATATCTTGGAGATCTTTCCATATACCCAATTAGGTATATAAGACTAATGCCTAATTATTTTTAATGACTGCATATATATTTTCTTCTTAATGAAAAGATATACCTGTGTGTGTGTGTGTCTGGATTTACCATAAGCATAAGTGCAGAATATTTCATTGATCCAGATGAAATGTGCTGTTCATCTTCTAGCATTTTCCTTTGTGTAAAAATATCCCAAGATGTTTCATTTGTAACATTGTGTATCTTAGATTCTTGGGAATTTTTTATGCCACAACCACCACAAATTTGAGGGATTTTTTTCCCTTACGGTTCTCTCACTTTTCTCTACTTTTAATGAGTTATATGTAACTCATGCTTTAACTTATGAAGCCTTTCTTGAAGGTGGTGTTTTAACAGCCAGGTTTAAATTGTTAAGGATTACTGGGGCACCTGGGTGGCTCAGTTGGTTAAGCATCTGCCTTTGGCTCCAGTCCTGTTTTCAGGGTCCTTGGATCAAGCCCCTAATCATGCTTACTGCTCAGCAGGGAGTCTGTTTGTGCTTCTCCCTTTGCCCCTACCCCCCACTCATGCTCTCTCTCTCAAATAAAATGTTTTTTAAAAATTGTTAAGGATTAGTTTAATGGTGGAAAACGATGTAATCATTTACATTTATACTATGCTTATCATTTATACGATGCTTTCATTCTTAGTTGAGCAGTTATTAGGAATGGCAAGCCCTGTGCTTACGTTTGTTGCAGAGTTGCAGGTGAATAGCACATGGTCCTTACCCTGAAGAAACATACTGTCTAATGGCCTTTCATATTCATTAATCAGCTATTGATAGAGGAACATTTCACAGTTACTGAATAACTTTGGGTTACCCTTTGCTTACTTAGGTCCTTTTTATTCAAAAATCATGTTTGTTAAATTAAGAACTGAAATATATACTCAAAGTTTAAAGCAGGGGTTCTTGTGTAAATGTCACTTTTTTGGAATAAAAAGAATTAAAGAGTAAGCTAAAACCCAATAGTCAGAGCAGAAATAGAACCAAAAATAGGATACCCTTGGGTAACAGTGAAGGCCATGGGTCCCTTCATCATGAGCCATTGTGTAATGCCCTTTCCTCCATGATCCATATCTCTTAGGGTCACCCTGTTGTAGTTCCTAATCACCCAGGTAATCTAAAGAGTATCCTAGAATCTATCAAAATATGACAGATCCCTTCTTTTACTTCTTTGAGGTGCATTGGTTACTGATGCTCAAAATGACGCCCTGGAGAACTGAAGCTTTCTCCCCTGGTACTCATTGTAGTTCATGTGTACCCTGGGAAGAAATAGAAATACCCTATTTATCTTAAATTCAAGCACCCTGAAGTGATGCATTCCCTTCCCAGATTCAAAGATCCCCCATACCCGGGTGGCTCTTTGTGGATGATTTATTGTTCAGGATAGGTCTTACTTCATAAGACATAATTCAGCCTCTCATTCTCAATAGAACTGGATTTATTTCCTCTTTAAAATTCTCATTTCATTAAACATGTAAAAAAAATCTTCTCTAGTGTCCAGACACACAGAGGATCCATTCTTATTAACAGGTCTGTTGAGGTATAATTTATATACCCTAAAATTCACTCATTTTAAGTGTCCATTTTAGCAATTTTTAGTATATTTACAGATGTGCACAACTATCACACTATCTAATCTTAGAACATTTCCATCACTCCAAAAAGAAACCTCATGCCCATTTGCAGTCACTTCTCATTCCCAGGCAACCACAAATATACTTTCTGTCCCTGTAAATTTGCCTTTTCTGGACATTTCATATAAATGGAATCATAAAATATATGTTCCTTTATGTCTGGCTTCTCTCACTGAGTAAAATATATTTGAAGTTTGCCCATTTTGTTAGAAGATTTCTTTAGGACTGTTAATTAAGAATTCTCTATACCCAAAGTGCTTAAATCACCTTTTGTATTGTTTCAAATTGTATCTAATTCAAGATGTAATGTATAATTAAACTAATTTTCTTTTAATAAATATATCAGGAAAAAATGTGAGATGTAGAACCTAGTTTTATGGTTCTTTAATTTTTCTATTGCTAAATTGTAACTTTTGCTTATACTGTCTAAATGAACATACACTTATCTGATTATAAATAAATTTGAGATCTAGGTATTTTTCCACTTCAAAATATAAAAGCCAAAGGCAGGTAGATGTATTCAGGGTGGTATGATAGGAAAATCTGTTGATTACTACTAAAAAAAGTCATTTGTGTAAACCTAGCTTTTACCTAACCAGAGAAACAGAAGTGAGCATGAAAGCGTAGAGAATCACAGAATTTCCTGAGCCACCTCCTGAGTGATGACCTTCCTGCCACCATACTAGAATTATTTCTCCTCCCAATCCCTAACCCCCAAAATGAGCAAACTAAAACCTGTTAACTGCATCTTTCGTGTCAAACCTGGTATTTCTTTTATAAGCCTATGTATCAAATAGAACATGATAAAGAACAGAAGTCCAGAGGAAAGTGATAGCAATAATAAAGACACCTAATTCTTACCACCTAGTACAAGATGCTATATTTGACTTGCAGCACCTAATCCAAATCAATGAATATTTCCATTTTAACATGAAGGAATCTATACCCCTTAGTAAGTAGCAGAGCCAGGACTCAAACTCAGTTCTGACTCTAAAGTTCATATTATTTAACTATAGTAAGATTCCCCAAGTGAGTCCCAATTTATACGCATAATTCTGGGGGCTTTTCATCTTTTTGCTTGGAGGTACTGAATTGACATCACTCCCGTCCCCTCATTTCTCCAACCAGTGTTATCCATATATCCAGTAAGGATACTTCATTAAGCTTTGGCTTAGAGTGGACAAAGTCAGAAAATGCTGATTAATTGGATGTTACAGTTAATAAATAATTGTCCCATATCATTATATATAAATCTCTAACTTCCACATATTTCTAATAGAAAACATACCAAGTACTCAGAATCACACCAGATGCACTTTTGTACTTTGATGATTTAGAAGTTATTTGAATAACTAAATGGTTTTGCCCTTTAGTCATTAATATGGACCCTACTTGTCCTACTATAGATATGACAGCTTATAGATAATTCTAACCAATGGAATCCAGATGAACCCACATTCATGTTATTAAGATTGTTATTGGAAGAAAAATCTTACAATAATATAAAAAATAGATATTTCATCAGTCCTTTTTCCTCCCCTATTGGTAAATGACAAGAGAGGTTCTTAAAAATCTACAAAATAGGAAAATAATTTTGTTTTTCTTAAACTTCATGATCTGGATACATTGCATTCCTACAACAGGTCTCAAAGGATTACATTTTTGGCAGAAATGGTGGGGGGTGGTGATGAAGGGTCTTTTTTCATCTTTTTTTTTTTCTGTAAAATAAAATACTAAGCTTAAAAATAAATTAGCAGAAAAACATTTGAGAGTGAAGACAGGCATCAACAGTGGGCTGAATCCAAATTTGGCCTGGGAAAGATATGAATGTGCTTATTACAGCAGATGCCTCCAGCACAGCAGAATTTTAGAATGGCCAGAGATAATGTCTTGCTTTTATTTCCTCCCTTCATTTTCTTGTTCTTTCAGACAGCTTAGCATTCCTTCCTTCTCCCCTTTCAGCACAACCTCTTCTTGCTTCTTCCCATATTTCTTTCCAGTTTTGGGTGGCTGCTCCTTTTCTTCTAGTCCTGGAAAACCTCTGCTTCTGAGAAACTGAATTATTATAATACTTTAGAATTACCATTCTTTATTGATATTTGTTTATCTTCACTGTTTAAACTAGAAATATAAGGCAACTATGGAGTTTGAAGATTTGAAGGAACATGGTTACTTATAAATGTAAAGTTACATTAACCACCAGGGAGAAAATTGTATTTCAACAAAGTTGCTGAGTGTCTAGGTTCTGTGTAAAACTCTGTACTAGGCATTGAAAGAGTTGCAGTGATGCATAAGACATGGTTTCTGCTCTCCAGTACTTGGTTATCTTGTAGGGTAGACAGGCATGAAAATCACTAGTAGTTAAGCAAAATAGGAGGAAACAAAGTAAACTGTTGTACTGAAGAATGTGCCAACAATGAAGGAGACTAACCTTTTTTATTTAAATCCCTCATACCCTCTTAGTCTCCCTTACATAATGACACTGTGATTTATGGTAACTGTTTCCCCTTCTTCCCTTTAGCTCTGGGTTCAGGCCTTGATATGTGTGTTTAATCCCCTCCCTCACATGAGGGCCTTCTCTGTCAGGCTTTCTAATCAACTGTCCATACTTTCCTGGGCTTATTCCTCATTCTCTCCTCTTTTCCTTTTCAGAACCCTCTTTCTGTTATTGCTTCTGTTGCAGCCAGTCTTAGAGCATCCTTCCACATTAATATACATGAAAGCCGGGGAACCTGGGTGGCTCAGTCGGTTAAGCATCTGCCTTCAGCTCAGGTCATGATCCCAGGGTCCTGGGATCGATCCCCAAGTCGGGCTTCCTGTTCAGTGGGGAGTCTGCTTCTCCCTCTCCTTCTGCCCCTCCCCCCAGCTCATGTGTTCTCTCCTTTCCTCTCTCTCTCAAATAAATAAATAAAATCATAAAAAATATACATATGTATACATATATATATGAAAGCCACACTAATCAAGACACTTTTATTAATGTTATAGAGAAGTTTATTCACAAAGGATAATTTGTTACCAATAATAAGCCTTCAACCTCAAGAGTTGTTATATCTTCTTGTTGGATTATCCCCTTTATTATTATATAGTGCCCTTCTTTGTCTCTTGTTACAGTCTTTGTTTTAAAGTCTAGTTTGTCTGATATAAGTATTGCTACTTTGGTTTTCTTTTGACACCCATTTGCATGATAAATGTTTCTCTACCCCCTCACTTTCAGTCTGCAGGTGTCTTTAGATCTAAAATGAATCTCTGTAGGGATGCCTAGGTGGCTCAGTTGGTTAAGTGTCGACTCTTGATTTCAGCTCAGGTCATGGTCTCAGGGTTGTGAGATCTAGCCCCATGTCGGGCTCCGCACTCTGTGGAGAGTCTGCTTGAGATTCTTTCCCTCTCCCTCTGCCCCTCCCTTGCTTGCACTCATTCTCTCTCTCTCTCTCTCTCAAATAAATAAATCTTTTAAAATAAATAAATAAAGTAAGTCTCTGTAGGCAGCATATAGATGGGTCGTCTTGTTTTATCCATTCTGTCACCCTGTGTCTTTTGATTGGAGTGTTTAGTCCATTTACATTCAAAGTAATTATTGATAAATATCTATTTATTGCCATTTTATTGCTGGTTTTGTTGTTTCTGGAGATTTTTCTCTGATCCTTTCTTATCTTTCTTTCATGGTTTGCTAGTTTTCTTTAATGATATATTTAGATTTCCTTCTCTTTATTCTTTGCATATTTATTAGTGATTTTTGACTTGTGGTTACCATTAGGTTTGTATATAACCTCTTCTGCATATAGCAGTCTGTATTAAGTTGATGGGTCATTCAGGTTTGAACCTTCTTTACTCCTGTCCTCCCCATGTTGTAAGTATATGGTGTCATATTTTACATCCTTTTATTTTGTGAGTTCCTTGAACAGTATTTTATAGAAATACTCATTTTAACTGCTTTTGTGATTCCTACTTTCATACTGTCACTTTTGGTTTTTCTCTTCCACTCACAGAGACCCTTTAGTATTTCTTGCAGGGCTGGTTTAGTGGTCATGAACTCATTTAATTACTGTTTGTCTGCAAATCTCTTTATTTCTTCCTTCTATTTTGAATGTTAGCCTTACTGGATAGAGTATTTCTTGGCTACAGATTTTTCCCACTCAGCACTTTGACTATATCTTGCCACTCCTTTCTGGCTTGGAAAGTTTCTGCTGAAAAATCTGCTGATGGCCTTATGGAGTCTCCTTTGTATGTAATTGTCCTCTTCTGTCTTGCACCTTTTAATATTTTTTTCTTTATATTTTGCCATTTTAATGACAAGATGTCTTGGTGTGGATCTGCTTTTCTTAATTTTTTTTAAAGATTTTATTTATTTATTTGAGAGAGAGAATGAGATAGAGAGAGCATGAGAGGGGGGAAGGTCAGAGGGAGAAGCAGACTCCCTGCTGAGCAGGGAGCCCGATGCGGGACTCGATCCCAGGACTACAGGATCATGACCTGAGACGAAAGCAGTCGCTTAACCGACTGAGCCACCCAGGCGCCCTGCTTTTCTTAATTTGGGGGGGGTCCCCTTGCCTCCTGGATCTGGATAGCTGTTTTCTTCCCCAGATTAGGGAAGTTTCCATCTATTGTTTCTTCAAGTAAATTTTCTCTCCCCTTTCCTCTCTCTTCGGGAACTCCTATAATATGAACGTAATTATGTTTGATGGAGTCACTGAGTTCTCTAAGTCTATTCTTGTTTGCGTGGTTCTTCTTTCTGTTTTGTTGAGCTTCATTGCTTTCTATTACTTTGTCTTCTAGGTCACTAATTCGTTCCTCTGATTCTTCCATCCTGCTGTTTATTCCATCAAGTGTTTATTGAGCCCTTCATCACTGCTATGTTAGTCCCTATCTCTGTGTTAAAGGTCTCACTAATGTCCACTCTTTTCTCAAGTCCAGTGAGTATCCTTATGATCACTGATTTAAATCAGGCATGTTTTGCTTAGATCTATGGCTATGGCCTTATCTTGTTCTTTCATTTGGGATAAATTCCTGTCTTCTCATTTTGTCTAAGTCTCTGCCTGCTTCTCTGTATTAGAAAAGCCAGTTATGTCTCCTGCTCCTGAAAATAAGGCCTTGTGGGGTGCCTGAGTAGCTCAGTTGCTTAAGCATCTGCCTTCAGCTCAGGTCATGATCCCAGGGTCCTGTGATAGGGCCCCGTGTTGGGCCCCCCCCAACCCAGCAGGGAGTCTGCTTGTCCCTCTCCCTCTGCTCTTCCCCCCTGCTTGTGCTCTCTCTCTCGCTCTTGCTTTCTTTCATGCTCACTCTCTCTCAAATAAATAAATAAAATATTTTTTTAAAAAATAATGGCCTTATGAAGAAGAGGTCATGTAGTTCCCAGAGCCTGGAGCTTCAGGGAGTATCCCCAGAGTGTGCTGTGTACACTTTGCTATTGTGTTTGGATGCTCTGTCCTTCAGGCCAGTCAGCTGCAGAGGCTCTCCTTGCCTGTTGTGGGCAGTGTTTGGTCCCTGGCCTGAATGTGGCAAGTTTTAATAGGTGTGCTTTGGTCTGCTTGTAAAATAAGACCTGACACCTCTTCCATGAGACATGAGTCCCTACAGAACTCTCTGGTCAGAGACATGGTTTGGGCAGGGTTTGTGCTGGTCTTCTGGGTGAGGGGCATCCCACACTGGGACTGAGGTGTGACTGAGAAGGGCAGTCCCAACCAGAGCACAGGCAGTCCCAACCAGCAGCTTAGTGTAAAAGCAAATTAGGCAACCAGTGTGTGCACTATGCTGGTTCCTACAGGTGGAACATGATTATGCTGAGGGGCAGGGATGAGAAATGGTGCTGGCCAGGTCCTTTGTCCCTGGAGCAGTCTCAGTGAACGCTGCCTCTCAGGGATATGCTCCATGAAGAGCAAATAATCTCCGCATTGTGTCCCAGGTGCTCTTCAGCTCGCTATTTTCACACCATCTGCCCCCGGGTTGTTTGCCTTTCTTCTTTCCAGGAGCAGCCCTGATGCCTCTGGACTCTCCCAGAGTCCAGCCCACTGACAGCTTAAAACTTCAGGCATTAAGCCTCTCTGGTTGCAAGAATTCACAAAATTCAGCCCTTCTCGCTTTCCAAGCCAATGGCCATGGGGAAATGTTCTCCTTCTGTATTCCCCTGTGTGCCCCTCTCTCTCACCCTTCTCCATGACCACAGCTCCATCCCTCCCCTCTGTAGCAGCCAGGATCTGTTTCTCCCCTAAACCATGTATCCACACTTCCTACCTTCTTTCATGTGGCCTCTTCTCCACCTTTAGTTGTGGAGTTTGTTCTGCCAGTCTTCAGGCAATTTCTGCAGTATTTAGGATGATTTGATAATTATCTAGTTGTATACATAGGACAAGGTGAGCCTAGAGTCCTCATACTCAGCCACCATCTTCCCCCAAGAATCTACAAGGAATTACTGCGTTTCTGACCACCTCCTTGGGTTCCATTATTCTATTTGAGCAGCTGAAAGAACTCAGAGAAACACGTTACTTGCTGGATCACCAGCTTATTATGAAAGGATATAACTCAGGAACAGTCAGATGGAAAAGATGCAAAGGACCAGGTGTGGGGAAAGGGTATATAGCTTCCGTGCCCTCTCTAGGTGTGCCTCTCTCCCCAAACCACCAACCCAGAAACTCCCCAAACCCCCAGTATTCCATGTTTTAAGTATAATTGTGTTACTTTTTTTTTAAGTAGGCTCCACACCCAGCATGGAGGCCAACACAGGGCTTGTACTCACGACCCTGAAATCAAGACCTGAGCTGAAATCAAGAGTCAGACACTGAACCAACTGAGCCAGCCAGGTGCCCCAAATGTGCTACTTTTAAATTCTTCCTTAAGACATGGTCTGGCTTCCTCTCATCTATAGTCTGGGCTTATCTAAAGCTCAGATATCTAGGTTTACAGGGTGTAAGCTCATGAAATAATTTTTTCCCTCATGGATTTTCTAATACTTGATAGTTCTGATTTATATACAGAATTCAGAATTCACTAGGAAATAAAAAATATTTACCCACAAAGATATTATAGGAGTCAAAAATAAGCCATACTCAAAGCCATTTTAACATCTTAAACCTCAGAAAAATATTTTTATTATTTTAATATATTAATATTATATATTATGTGTAATATATATGATATAATATTTAATCATCTGTTATATTATTAACACGTGCTGGGCTAGTTGTTTCAAGGGAATGGCAGGACAATGGGTAATACTCAGCCACCATAAATACCAAGGACTGAGAGCTGATTTCAGGAGAGGAATTGAGTTAACTCTGAGCCATCTGTTGTTTTATGCTAGATTCCCTTCATGATTAGTTCAGGTTATTAAATAAAATTTTCCTTTTAGTGGAAAGCCAGGTGCTCTTAGATCAAATTTTCACCCACTTCTCTAGAATTACTTGCATTGACCAGCCCAGGTTGTACATGATTTACAATTCAAGTAACATTGATTTATACTTATGAAACATATATTTTATGGAAAAAAATTAATTATACTCACTTTAAGGTAGAGATCAATTAAACTTTTGTCTGATAATATCTTATTTAAATAGCTAATGAGTATAATAGTCTCATGGGAAGAGGAAGCCCTGAGCCTCCTCCAGGGAACCTAAGGAACAGTTTACCCACTGCCACCAGTCAACTGCAGACCTCCTGAGGAAACACTGCCTGGAAGAAAAAAAGAACAAGCATCTCAGTGGGACCCACAAGTTACAGTTTATGTTTGCATAACTGACTATTCTTGGAGATTGTTAGATCTGATATTTGGCTGGTTACCTCCCCCTTCACTTCTGGTCCTGAAGTAGTGGGAGGTGGCAATAAACATAGCATGGGTGTTTAACTGAAGACATTTAATGAATCACAGCTGTATGAGTACAGCCCCTATCCATTTTCTTAAAGGGAGTGGGTGGCAAGAGTTCTTGTAACATTTTTATGCAGTTGGCTCTGGTTATGATATACACTTAGAGACGATCCAATGGGAAAGACAAACCTCTTTCCCACCAAGCACATTGCCATTTGTAATTCATTTTCAGTAGATCACTTCAGTAATTGTTTATTGAGTACCTACTATGTATGAGGTGCTGCAAGGATGGTGATGTTGATGATGATGATAGGATAGTTAAAGGTATTAAGCATTTCCTTATGTGCCATGCATTGTGGCTAAGTACTGTGCATTAATTAGATCATAATCTTTACAACAAACCCATGGTCCAAGATTACTCTGTCAATTTCATCTTCAAGGAAACTGGGTCTAGATAAATGTAAAGACCTTGCCATGGTCATAAAACAAGTAAATAGGAAAGGGTGGAATTCAAACCTAGGGACTTCCGGTCTAGCAATATGGCATACTAAATATTCTGAAACACCCCTCCCCACACAACACCACAAAAACCAGCAAAAAGACACTAAAAATGTAGGATAAAATACAGATATCTTATTAAGTATATAACTAAGCACAAGAAAGTAAGGGAAGTCCTCAAGAGTGAAAGATGAAAAGGAGGCAGGAATCTGAGGTGATCTGCTGCCACAGCTTAAGCTACAGCTGACCTGAAGACATCTAGCAAGCCTTCAGTTTTGGGTGGGGAGACTGAAATTTGTAAACATGTTTATAATTTAAGGAAACAATTTCTAATCATGGTAATCTCTCACCTGAATTATTATCCTTATTGGTTTCCCTGCTTTCACCTTTGCCCCTTACATTCCATTTTCAACATGGCTGCCAGAGTTACCCTTTTAAAACATAAGTCAAATCGGGGCGCCTGGGTGGCTCAGTCGTTAAGTGTCTGCCTTTGGCTCAGGTCATGATCCCAGGGTCCTGGGATTGAGCCCTGCATCAGGCTCCCTGCTCAGCGGGAAGCCTGTTTCTCCCTCTCCCACTCCCCCTGCTTGTGTTCCTTCTCTCACTGTGTCTCTCTCTGTCAAATAAATAAATAAAATCTTTAAAAATAAATGAATAAATAAAACATAAGTCAAATCATGTCATTCTTCTACTCAAAACCTGTAGTGGCTTCCCATCTTATTCAGAAGCACTTTTCCTAAATTAACTCCATGATTTTGTCCCTCAGTTTCCTCATATCTTTCCCTACATGTTACTTTATCAGTGAGGTCTATCCTGCTAACCCTATTTAAAATTCTACCCATCCCTCTCCAACACTCTTATTCTCCCTTCCCTGCTCTTATGTGTGTGTGTGCATCACATAGCTTTATTATATTTATTTTTTGTGTCTTGCCATGTGAATGTAGGCTCCAGGAAAGCAGGAAGTTTCATTTGTTCACTGGTATATCCTCATCTCCTGGATTGTATCTGGTACGTAATTGGTCCTTCATAATGACTGAAGGAAATTAATGAAATGTGAAAAAAATATAGTAAAGATCAACAAAGCCCAAAGTTTTTTTTTGAAGGATAAAACTGGACTTCAGACTCCATTTTGTCTAACTCCAGAATCCGTCCCTTTAACCACTACACAGTACACAGCTTCCAAAATACAGCTTCCTTCCACCTTCACAAAATTTACTATCCCATACTTGGATATCAGAGTCACACTGACAGGGCCTTAATGGCTCTGTGACCTTGGACATGTTATTTTACTTTTCTGTGCCACAGTGTCATTAACTACAAATAGGAATGATAATAGTATCTACCTTGTAAGATTATTATGAGCATTAGATGCAGTAGCACCTGTAAAGTGCTTCCTGCCCAGCAAATGATAAGCCTTTAATGAATGTTAATAACTGCTACTGATTTTTTTGTTGTGATTATACCTTTGCTCCTCTTTCTCCTCTTCCCCTTCCTCTTGTCAAGTTAACTCAGTTCTCCCAGGAGGTCTTATGAATGTGGTAAAAGCCAATGAAAAGTCCTATAGGTGGTCACCCTGGGTGTTTAACACAAGAATCAACACTCAAACCAACTGTGCAATTAATTCTTATTGGCTCTGTGCTGAGTTTTGATGTCAAGAACAGATCAATAATGTGGGGAAAGGGTGGAGTTGAAGAATGGAAGACATGGTTTGTGTATTGCTCTTGGATCAAGAGAACTTTGGGATAAACCTCCGAGAGCTCCATAACAACCCTCCCCTCCATACACACATACCCCACTCTACTTATCAGCCTAAACACTCCCTACTAATAGGTCATTTGCTGATTACTTAAACTGAAAACAAACAAGATATCTGACTAACTTCCCAGTGATATCATGTCATATATATGTGTTTAGAAGCAGTCTGTCACCAAATATTTGACACTTTGGGGTAGAAAAAATCTAAAAGTTATTCAAGCCTGGTATCTGTTCTTCCTATCCACTCTTAAAAGATTACAAACTCAAATGCTTGCAGAAACCAGACAAGTGATGTAAATGATTGAAAGGAAAATTGTACAGAACTTGAGAATGCTTGTTTCATGTTAAAGGAACATCTATTTAGTTCCAGTCATTTCTTGTCAGGCAAAACCAGTGTTACCAGGTCCCACACTTTTCGAAGAAGACATCCACTTTTACAGTTTTTCCTAATTATTAATAATAAAATCCAAAGCAAAAGAAGTACCAGCTGCCAGTCTGTAGCCTCTGCTATAGAACTTCTGTGTGGAGCTGTGTAGGAAACATGAGAACTACAGAATTTTAACTTGAAAGACAGTTCTGGCTAAAAAGATGAATTTGAGAGTCTTGTACAGAGAGAGGACTACCAAGCCCAGTTGGGAGGAGAGAGAAGAGAAAATAACAGAGGTCAGAAACTTGGAAAAAAAATCTGTGGAATGAGAAAGGGAAGAAAAGCCAAAGAATGAGACAGCACAAGAGGCTCACATATAAGAGATCAAAAGAAATTGCTAAATTCCTACTTTGGAATAGAAGTTAAAAGAAAGTTGCTAATTTGAGCAGTCTTAGTAGGTTATGTAGTGCCATTAAAATCAACTAATCATTTATTTCACAAGAAAACAATGAGAAAGGAAATATAATTATGAGCTGAAGCTAGGCTCTAATTTATTCCACAGGAGCATGGAATTTGATGTATTCTATTGGCCCCTCCAAGTATGTTTTCTTTTTAGAGAAAATATACTGAAAATGCACTGAAGGGAGGCAGCATCCCATCTGCTGAAAAGTCACACAGGAAGATGGGGGCAGGGCTGCAGAGGTGGGTCCTCTGTAAGTATGTTTCTGATTCTGCCTCAGACTTAGTATACCTAGCATCCTGGATCCTGTTGCAGGATTCCAGGGCAGTCAAATAATTCCTGATGTATTGATTTAAAAATAAAAGTTTAGGGGCACCTGGGTGGCTTAGTCAGTTAAGCATCTGCCTTTGGCTCAGGTCATGATCCCAGGGTCCTGGACCGAGTCCCACGTGGGGCTCCCTGCTCAGCAGGGAGCCTGCTTCTCCCTTTGCCTGCCACTCCACTGCTTGTGCTTGTGCTCGCTCTCTCGCTCTCTCTCAAATAAATAAAATCTTTAAAAAAAATAAAATTTTACAGCAGAATAACTTAATCAGAACATGAAAATTTGTTTGAATGTTTCCATCTTCTAGAGAAAATGGACTTCTCTCAAAAGTATATCTTTTCTTACTTTGCTATCATCATGTATAGAATACAGTATAAAAGGTTTATGTCCATGCTAAGCAAAATAAGTCAATCAGAAAAAGACAGTTACCATATGATCTCACTCATATGTGGAATTTAAGAAACAAAATAGAGGATCATAGGAGAAGAGAGGAAAAAATAAGACAGGACAAAATCAGAGAGGGAGACAAACTGTAAGAAACTCTTAATCATAGGAAACAAATTGAGAGTTGCTGGGGGGGGGGGATGAGGGGATAGGGTAACTGGGTGATGGACGTTAAGGAAGGCATGTGATATAATGAGCACTGGGTGTTATATAAGACTGATGAGCAGAGGCTGCTGGGAAGATGGCGGAGTAGAACGTCCCTGGGCTGACCTCTTGCCGCGTGGCCGCCTAGAGAGCACCCACGTCGGCATAAATAACCCAAAAAGCAGCCCGAAAACTGGCAGAACAGACTCTCCGCAGCCCGGCATAGACAAGAGGCCACAGCGAAGCAGATCCACCCCCCCTGATCGCTCTTGGCAAGATCCCGTCAAAGCGGTGCCACAAGCCTGGCGGTGTGTGCGCGGCCCAGACAAGGTCAGCACCACTCCAGAGTGAGTCCTGCCCCAGGGAGAGGGGAAGATAACCACACACCCGTCTGACTGTGACCCCAGCAGTGGGCTGAGGGCAGGCAGCTGGTCTGACAGCAGGCCCCACCCACCAACAAAAGCTTCTCTGGGGACGCCACAGGGACAGTGCCTGCAGTTTGGTGCTACTGCATCTCTGGCAAACACCTGGTCTGACTCGACTCAAGCCCGAGGCAGCCCCGGAGCAGTCCACTAACACCATGGGCACCAGACTCTGCCCACAACAGGCAGGGAGCCATCGCAGACAACAGGACTGAAGGCAAACACATCCCAGCCACAAGGTAGGACACCCCTGGAGCAACACACATAGGAGACACCCCCTGAAGCACCAGGTTCTGGGGAACAGACATTGCACTGCAGGACCTCTTCTTCATAGAGCCACTACTTTCAAGTGCAGGAGATGTAGCTGACTTTCCTAACACAGAAAAACAGACAATGCAAGAGACAGAATGAGGAGACAGAGGAGTGTGTCCCAAATCAAAGAACAGGACAAAATCAGAGCAGGAGACCTAAGCGAAACGGAGATAAGTAATATGATAGCGAATTTAAAGTAACGCTCATAAAGATTCTCGCTGGAATTGAGGAAGGACTGCAGGACTTCCTTGAGACCCTCCACCTAGAGCTAGGAGACGTAAAAAAGAACCAGTTAGAGCTATTGGATTCACTAAATGGAAATAAAAATAGACCATCTGGAATAAATAGCAAGCAAGAGGAAGTAGAAGAAAGGACCAGCCACCTGGAGGCCAGAGTCATGGAAAGCAATGAAGCCGAGCAGATGAGAGGGGGGGAAAAATACGCAAAATGAAAATAGACCCAGGGAACTGAGCACCGCTGTCAGGCCTAACAGTCGCATGATAGGGATCCCAGAAGGAGAAGAGCGAGGAAAGGGGGCAGAAGATTTGTCTGAAGAAATAATAGCTGAAAACTTCCTGAATCTGGGGAAGGAAAGAGAAATCCAGATCCAGGAGGCACAGAGAGCCCCCAACAAAACCAACCCAAAGAGGTCTACACCAAGGCACAAAGTAAATAAGATGGCCAAAAGTAGTGGGAAAGAGAGAATTTTAAAAGCAGCAAGAGAAAGGAAAGCAGGTACATACAAAGGAAACCCCATACGGCTATCAGTGGGTTTTTCAGCAGAAACTCTGCAGGCCAGAAGAAAGTGGCATGATAGATTCCAACTGCTAAAAGGAAAAAATTTACAGCCAAGAATACTCTATCCAGCAAGGCTTTCATTTAGAATAGAGGGAGAGATCAAGTTTCCCAAAAAAACAAAAATTAAAAGCAAAACCAGTCACGTCCCTGTCACACACGATGCCATCAGCCTATGGGTCCCAAATTCACGGTCCAGCCACCCTCCTGCCCGAGTCAGCATACGTGGCCTGCCACCTGCTAAATGCCAAGTCAACACTCCTTCACCTCAGATTGCCAAGGGCTCAAATTGACACTGTTCCCCTCAAATTTCAGCCCCTGTGCCCAAGTTTGTGCACAAAAGTGGGAATAATTATAACAGCAGAATGAAGCAATCCAAACATCTATTTCTGTGGAATATAGAATGGATAAAAGGAGTGTGCTAGGCTGAGAACATCTCCAAAAAGCACATGAACAATACATACAGCATGATTCTGGTTAGTTAAAAAAATACCAAAAACCTGGGAGGAATAAAACAAGATGAAAACAGAGAGGGAGACAAACCATAAGAGACTTCTTAAGCATAGGAAAGAAACACGCTTGCTGGAGGGGAGGTGGGGGGGGAATGGGGTGACTGGGTGGTGGGCATGAAAGAGGGCACGTGATGGAATGAGCATGGGTCTTGTATGCAACTGATGAATCACTGAATTCTAAAACTGATAATACACTATATTGTTAATTAATTGAACTTAAAATTTAAAAAAAGGAAACCCCCCCAAAAAAGACTGATGAATCACTGACCTCTGCCTCTGAAACCAATAATACATTATATGTTAATTAATTGAATTTAAATAAAAATAAGTTTAAAAAAATGTTTAGGTCCCCCACATTGAGAAAGGAACTAGCCAGCTTTAACGTCCACTCTGGTTTTTCTTAGAACCAGTAAGATCTCTGCTATTTCTACCCACTGTCCCACATATTGCAAAACTGGACGGGGAGGGGGGCTGTGGTAGGGGAGATGATTGTGAATTATACAGGCCTAGACTAGACAGGATTTTATTCATGGGCAACATGAGGGTTGGAAGAAATATTAGACTATAGATTTTAAATTATTTAGAGACTATTTCAAGTTTTTTAAATAATGAAATTAAAAGTACATGAGCCACTTGGGAGTGTTGACATGATGTGTAGTAATGGAAAAATGTTATACTCTTTGAATATCTAGGTACCAGAAAGCTTTGATTTTTATATTTACTGCCTTGGGGTATTTCCATGAAATGTTGGGAATGTCTTTATATGATTGAATACATAACTTATTTTGTTAGGTTTTCTTTTAATATTACAGAGAATAGTTGGAGAAAAGTAGCTAATTCTTAATTTAGTTCAGAAGATACATCTTAAGTGAGAAGTCAGAAGCTGGACACATAGTGCACTGCCTCCTACAGGGCTTGAGCAGATAGGGACCCTCCTGGGCCAGGATTCTTGTGAGCACAAGTATTTTGTCCACCCACAGCTCTGTGACAGTTGCTAATCCTCATTTCAGTTGTGCCCCAGGAAAAGTAAAATCTACAACCTTGACATAAGGTCAAGGTCATTGATTGGACATTTCCTTGCTACCAGACACTGTATGAGCAAGTGTGCTACCAAAACTATAAGAGGAAAATGCAGGGTTAGAGTCAGCTTCCTACATAGAAGAGCAATGGAAGGCTAATGCAACATAGCAGAGATTCCTAACCCCAACTCACGTATCTTGTTTGTCTTTTACACGCATTGAACTTACAAATAAGATTTCATTTGAAGCTTAAAGTCCACTTTCAAAAAAGATCTGAAACCCACTCCCATCTTTAAATGTTCCAGAGCATGTCACCAAAAATTTTGTTGAATTGGTTATCCAGTGTTCAGTACAAGAGCCCAAGTCCCCTGATTCCAGATCAACTCTTTGCTGTATATGAGCTTTAATTCTTTGACCTGGATCCATGACTCTCATTCATGCTGCACAATAGTCATCTGAGTGATTTTAAGGACAGCAGGTGCAAAACTCCCATCAAAAGCCAGTTGAAACCAAAATCTTAGGGGCTAAGGTCTGGACATCAGTGTCTTAAAAGTTGCTCAGTTGGACTCAGAAGTCCCTGAGGGTCCTAAAACCCAGAGAGTCTGTCATTATCTTTTGTGAAAATGCTGATGCTATCTCATATAGCTTAATAACATACTTTAGCAATAAACATTGTTGCAAAGATAGTACTCTCTAGAGTTGGTAGGGAGAGGAAATGGTGCTTTTAGGGCCCAAAAAATAATTCCATGCCTGTTTTCAGATCTATAAGTTTAAAATTCAGAGAGACAGGTTAATGAAAAATGAAAGATTCCTGTTTTAATTCATTGCACCTATTGATTTAAATCAAAAATATGGAGAAAGGGGAACCCTCCTACACTGTTGGTGGGAATGCAAGCTGGTGCAACCCCTCTGGAAAACAGTATGGAGGTTCCTCAAACAGTTGAAATTAGAGCTACCGTTCGATCCAGCAATTGCACTACTGGGTATTTACCACAAAGATACAAATGTAGGGACCCGAAGGGGTACGTGTACCCCAATGTTTATAGCAGCAATGTCCACCATAGCCAAACTGTGGAAAGAGCCAAGATGCCCATCGACAGATGAATGGATAAAGAAGATGTGGTATATATACACAATGGAATATTATGCAGCCATCAAAAGGAATGAGATCTTGCCATTTGCAACGACGTGGATGGAACTGGAGGGTGTTATGCTGAGTGAAATAAGTCAATCAGAGAAAGACATGTATCACATGACCTCACTGATATGAGGAATTCTTAATCTCAGGAAAGAAACTGAGTGTTACTGGAGTGGTTGGGGGTGGGAGGGATGGGGTGGCTGGGTGATAGACATTGGGGAGGGTATGTGCTACGGTGAGCGCTGTGAATTGTGCAAGACTGTTGAATCACAGATCTGTACTTCTGAAACAAATAACGCAACATATTTTAAGAAAAAAGGAAAGGAAGATAACAGGAGAGGAAGAAAAGGGGAGTATGTCAGAGGGGGAAACGAACCATGAGAGATGATGGACTCTGAAAAACAAACTGAGGGTTCTAGAGGGGAGGGGGGTGGGGGTATGGGTTAGCCTGGTGATGGGTATTGAGGAGGGCACGTTCTGCATGGAGCACTGGGTGTTATGAACAAACAATGAATCATGGAACACTGCACCAAAAACTAATGATGTAATATATGGTGATTAACATAACAATAAAAAATTTAAAAAAAAAAAAAAATATGTATTCAGCTCTGTATGTTCAGAACCCTTTGGTAAGCTACATGGGGAACCTTAACATAGAAGATCTAGCCTCTCTCTTTGAGGAACTCATGATGTATTATAATTGAGTTGGAGAAAAAGAACTTACAAATGCAATAATAATAATAATACCTAGCATTGATTGGACATTTCCTTGCTACCAGACACTGTATGAAGCACCTTACATGTACCATGCTATTTAATCCTCACAATCATAACCTTGAGAAGTGTGAGATTAAAAACCCCAGTTTTATCTTTATTTAACAGATGAGGAAAGTAAACGCAGAAAAATTAACTTACCCAAAGTTATTGAAACGCAGGTAGTCTGAGTTCAGAACCCATTCTCCTTAATCATCAATCTATTAAGTACTAAGAGATAATGAAATGATTGTTTTTAAGCCACCAATTTTGGGCTGTTATTTTTACACAGCAACAGATAACAGAGATACTGGTCCATAGCAAGTGCTATGTAACTGTTAGCTAATACTGATATTATTATTATGTAGATCTTTGGTGCCAAGTTCTGACATCCAGATATGATCAATGAGGGGCTGGGTGAGGGCAACAACATTAATTAGACAATATTTTATTAACTTTATAGTAGATTGTGGCTTAAAAAGAATATTGATTAGTGCAAGAGAAGTTTTTTCTTTTATTTATTAATAAAGAGAAATATAAATTCTCAAATTTATTTGAGAGAGAGAGCACAAGCAGGAGGGGCAGAGGGAGAGGAGAATCTTAAGCAGACTCTGTGCTGATCATGGAGCTGGACTCGGGGCTCAGTCTTACGACCCTGAGATTACTAGGTGAGCCGAAACTAAGAGTTGGACGCTTAACCAACTGAGCCACTCAGTGCCCCAAGAGAAGATATCTTTAAGAACTGTTTTGGAAGTTTCACAAGAATAAAACACCATCTATTGGAGTGCTAAACTGTGGTCTCATCATGCTAAAGTACTTCACTTCATATTACAAATATCTGCTGAAGTAAGCAATTGTATACTTTCTGTGATTCAGGAAATTATGTCACCATTAATAATTCTTGGTCTTGGGTGCCTGAGTGGCTCAGTCAGTTAAGTGTCTGCGTTTGGCTCAGGTCATGATCCCAGGGTCCTGGGATCAAGTCCCACATCGGGTTCCCTCCTCAACTGGGAGTCTGCTTCTCCCTCTGCCTCTCCCCCTGGCTTGTGCTGTCTCTCTCGCTCACTCTCTCTCTCAAAATAAATAAAATCTTTAAAAAAAATAATAATTCTTGGTCTTCCTTGTGGTTAAGTCAAAATTTTACTGGCTTCATCCCAATACCTGTGAAATTTGATAGCAGATTTTCTATAGAATAGCAATGAAAGTACTAATTCATAATTCTCAGAGTTTGACAACAAATGAAGAGATTTGTTTTTGTTCAAGCAAGCCTTAGAATGCTGTTTCTGAAAGGTTCTCTGGCTGCCGTTTGCATTTTTACTATGTCTCAAGTTAAGGCATTTGTATTAGACCAGAATTTTTATCTATTTACTAAATAATTGATTTCCCAATTGCGTGTTTGATGGCTTGACTCATTATGTTATAAAGATCTATGGTATCACAAGGAAAGCTGTAGAAAAACAACACATTTTGCTTTACTGTTTTTCTTACAAAATAAATTCATTTATTTAATTGGGGGTTGAGGGGATTGCAGAGACTATACTTGGCCACCACTAAAATCTGCTGTCTTCTCCATCCAAGAAAATTAACTGAAGCTGACATGACTTCTGGGAAGTGCATTGTAGCTGACATCTGGGTGTGCCCAGTGTCTAAAACACTAATACCAAAGTGTTATCATGAGAGATTGGTCCACCAGGAATGGAATTTGAATCCTCTCAAAGGATTGAGTAAAAAAAAATTATCTGGACTATATCACCTTTTTTGGAATTAATAAATGTTACATTTTTACAGAACAATTCTCTCTGTTAGTGGAATGCTATGTCACAATTGTCAGTTACTTGTTCTTCTTAATGTAACTATTATATACACACACACACACACACACACACACACACATATGTTTTAAACCTTGTACATGACAGTACATTTTAGAATTACCATCATAGCCCCCAGCAGAGTGCTAACCAACATCTTTGGTGCTCTGAAAAATGTTCATAGTTACAGTATAATTTATCCTTAGGTACCTATGGCTGTGCAGAGAGCCTTCTATCCAAATACAAATCTTATTTTTTTAATCATTGCTTAATTCTTTTGTCTGTCATCATGTTTCTCTTTTGGGTCTTGAAAAAATGAGATTCTAATCCAAAAATGCTTTAGGAATGCTTACTGTGCTATAAAAGACAAAGAAGTATTAGTATCTTTACATTTATGATTGACATGTATGTAATCTTAAAATACCATCGACGCCAGATCTTTTTGTTTTCCATGATGAGCACTTGCCAAAGGCAGCAGAAGGATTAAGGCATGCATCTCATAGGATTGATGTAAATAATTACAAATGTTTCCTATTCCTTCTTCTACTTAAATTTGAAAATCATACTTCTTGTTACCTCAGTCATTGATAAAAATGTTGGAAAGGGCAGAACTTCATAGCAGGCTACTTGACACTTCCTTTTAGGATAGTGTCACTCTACTTAGTCATTAGATATGGCAAATGTGACAGGTAAAATAATTTGGAATGAAATCACAGAATGCCTAGAATTGTCAAAAACCAAACTCTGCTCTGGAGCCGAAATACAACATGAAGACAGAGTTTTGGGATAAAGAGGAATGGTAGTTTTATTATTTTGCCAGGCAAAGGAGGTTGCAGCAGGCTAATGCCTTCAAAACAGCAGACCCTCCTAGGGTAAAAGACTGAGGGGTATTATAGGAAAATACAGGATCTGGGCATTTTCCACAGGAATCTGGTACATGCTGCCAGACACATTCATTATGTCTTCAAGGTAGTCACATGACTAGCGCTGGCTCTGACCATCTGAATCTCGAATCTCGTTACTAAGTATGCATTGAGGTCAGCGAGATGTCAGTATTGAAATAAATTCCTGAAACAAAAGATTCTACAGAAAAACAAGTGAAGGGGAGGGGGAGGCTTCAAGAATGAGGAAGAGAAAGTTTTGTTCAGTTTAAAGTCAAGTCTTGCCATAGCATTTGTGTGTCCATTTTAATTTCCATCCATCTTTACTCTTCTGTAGCAGTTTCAGAATGTCATATCAAGGAGTTTAGACTAATACCATTCTCTCATCACCAAGAAGTATCCAATAGCATACTCTTGAACAGGCAGTGACAAGATTGTGTTTCAGAAACTTACAACGGTGTGGAAGAGGTTCAGGAGGATTTAGCCACGTAGCAGGCTAGTATGACAGACAAATGTTGATTATAGTACTTAGGGAGAGATCCACATGGAAAGTTATCTATACCATGGTTTGCTTTTAGCAGGGTTTACAAACCAAAGAGGCCAACAAATAATGCAGATGAGTTAAACAGGTCAAAGGGAGAACAAGTCTAATGAGGGCAGCTGTCAGTTGTCCCCATGTAGGAATGCAGAAACAATTGTTACCACATTTTTCAAATTTTCAAGAGAAGCCGAAAACTTAGCCTTTAAATAAAATCTCTTCATTTGTAAATGTTGGCTTAATTAAAAAAAACAAAACGCCTCTAGACAGCTTAAAAAAAACAAAAACAAAAAAAGCCCACATCTGCAGCTAATAGGATGCCAGCTATTACAACCTGTAGCTTTTAGCTTCTCTGACTGTGAATTCATATTGTGTAGTATAGTAGGGAAAAGACCTAAGGACAGGAATTAGGAAATTTCTGGTGAAGTACAGCCTGATAACATAATTGAGAAAAGAATGGAAAATGCAAAACTCATGGCTCTCTTTATGGGTAGCAAAAGCCAAGATTTTATTAACAACTTGTCCCTAAAGAGCATTTTATAAATAGATTGCTCATTTAGCTTAATTTTGCTTAGGTAGCATTGTTTCCTTCTTATTAGTCAGCATTGTTAGCATTTTTGAGAAATCATAGATTTGACGGAGACTTGTGGAGGAGCTGCTGAATTACAGAAGTTATTACAGCAGAAAATAAATTATGTGGTGCTATAAATACTTGACTCAGTGACTCAGCAAATTCCCTTTATGTCCAAAGGGAAACATCTTGTACCTAACTTAGAAGGACTGTTTTTAATTTCTTCAGCTTTGCAGTTGTCACTGTTTGTCACTGATAGATTTTTACATGATGTGAGAGACATAAAGAGAGACCACGTTCAGATGGAGATTTAAGTATTAGGGAAATGAAAGCAGTGGGGGAACCCTCAGTCATTGGAGTGCTTTCATACCGATGGCTGGGGATTACCAGGAAAAAATCAGAGAACCATCTGGAATGGCTATGAGAAACTAGATAGTTTTATTATACTCTTAGGTGACATTTCCAACTAATAAAATTAGAATAAAAATTGTAACGTTAGAAGCAAACCCCTGGAAAATATGTAATTAACTTCTTTAGAATTCAGCAAGCATTCTATGTATCTCTAATACTCATATTTAAAATACTTTAACCAGACATTTGAGTTGATGCCAAGATGTGCCAGAGATGGTTTCTGCCTTCAAAGGCTATTAGGAGAGAGACTAAATGTACACAAAATTTTAAAATTATTTGTGTTTAATTGATTAATAGTTCAGTACTTTGTTTATAAAACCTAGTAAATTGTTGGTCTTTTAATAAATATTTATTATCATCTCTTAATGAGCATGCAAAAACAGAACAATGTAGGAACTGATTTTATATAATACATCTTCTTAGAAAACAGTAAAGAATTATTTAAAAACCCTCTGTATCTTGATTTTTATAATAAAAAATACTCCTTCTTGCTACTAAATAAAGCATAATGGCAATTAAAATCTGTCAAAAGCTCTTCCATCTTGTGTAATTCTGAGGTGCTAACATGTCATTTCAGCACATGTCATCATATGCTTGAGCAAAAATGTCCTAAATGTAAAAATAGAATGAAATAATTATTAAAGAAGTGTAAACAAAGTTCTGTTTAAGACAATGTCTTAGTCTGCTTGGGCTGCCATAACAAATAGCATGGACTATGGCTTAAACAACAGACATTTATTTTCTCGTGCACCTGGAGGCTAGATATTCAAGATCAAAGTTCCAGCCAATTCAGTTTCTGGTTAAGGACACTCTTTTTTTCTTTTCTTTTTTTAAGATTTTATTTATTTATTTGTCAAAGAGAGAGAGAGCACAAGCAGGGGGAGCGGCAGGCAGAGGGAGAAACAGCCTCCTCACTGAGCAAGGAGCCTGACTCAGGACTCGATCCCAGGACCCTGGGATCATGACCTGAGCTGAAGGCAGACGCTTAGCTGACTGAGCCACCCAGGCATCCCAAGGACTCTCTCTCTGACTTGTAGCTTGTCTTCTTGCTATGTCTTTACATGACCTTTCCTCAGTGCATATATGTAGTGAGAAAGGGGGGGAGGAAGGAAAAGGGGGAGAGATAGAGAGCACTCTCTGGTATCTCTTCTTAAAAGGACACTAATCTTAATTACTTCTTGCAAATACACTATACTGGATTTTAGGGGGACAGAAACAGTCAGTTTATAACTGATTGGAAACAGAGGAATCAATCAGGGAAGGCATTTTGGAAAAGGTAGCATTTGAATAGGCTCTTGGAGAATGGGTAGGATTTTAACCATTAGAGGTTGGAAGGAGAGATTCCAAGTGGAAGAAATAGCTTAACCAGTGTCATGGCAGTGAGAAAGCAAAGAGTCTATTTAGCACACAGGGAGTCAGCTCTTTCACCTGCAGGATGACATCTATACTCAGGAAGTTAAGAGGATGTGGAAGGGATGTGGCCAAATTATTTTGTACCTTATAAAACATCATTTTCTGGTTTCAGCACTGCTATAACTAGCTCTGTGACCTTGTTTATGCCCCTCTACTTCTATGTGTCTCAGCATCCCATGTGTCAATGGTCAATGAAAAAATTATCTCTGGGGTTTCGCTTAATGAGTCTGTACTTCAAAACAAGTAAGTGATTTAAGTTCACAAGTATTACGTGTTTGTGTGTGCCCATATACTTTCACATTTGTGCTCTCATACCACTAGATGTGCACACTTCTGCAAGTGTTTGATGATAGGTAGAAAAATCTGCTGCCACTTACCAACATTGAATTGCACTCCTCCCACCTCTGCATGAATTAGGAACCTTTTTCTGCATATTCCAGTGACTCAAACTGGACTTCCCAGGGAGAGTTGACCAGGCACATTGTGGGGGGAAATATATTGTTTCCCCAGCCTTGTTCCATGCCCTTTTCCAACTTCATTGGCTCTTTTATTTTCTCCTGCTTTAGACTTCTGATTCTTTCATGACTGCTTTTTCTGCCCTGTTAAGGAAACTTAATCTCAAAGCCTTCTTTCATAGTCAGTTGTAGGCACTCAAAGGCACTCATAGACTCAAAGGGATATTTCCTTTTTAGTAGGAACTAGGCCTTAAGCTACAGGAATGAAATATAAACAGTAAAATTCTGGACAATAAATGGACATAGAGCCTGGGGATAGGGGTGAGGAGGTGAATTTTGTGGTGTTCCTAAAAGACTTAGAAGTGGAAAATGATCCCCTGGAGCTTGAAGACCATCTTCAGTCCTAGAACAGTCTAATATACTTTACAATTATTTATCCTTAACCTTGGAGCTGTCTTGGTTATTTTTAGCAAAATAATTACTCCTATTTACTTATTTTCTAGAATTCTAGATATAGTTGTGGGCTTACCTGTGCAAACACTTAGGTAACTTTGACCCAATCTATATGATTCAGTAGGTAATTCTTCTTCCTACAAAATGGCTACTAGGTTAACAGCTTGTTCCTTGTTGTAGAGGCTTAGTTTTAATGAATCTTTCCAACTTAAATAAGAAGCAGTAGAACTAAAGTTGAAGAAGAATTGTTTTCCTCAAAAACAGGGGCATATTTCTTTTTAAGAAATTCATTTTCTTTCCCTGCTATATATAGTCAGCTTATAATACTAAATTTTTCTTCTCAAAAATAGGTTAACCTACCTCTTTCAGATACACATCTAGGTCAAGAAGGTGTTATCTTCATAATGAACTTAAGCAACAGCTTAGGTGACTCATCTGAGAATATTCTATCAGTCAGAAACTGTTCAAGGTCCAACCCCAGTATTTACTGCTCTGTGGCCTCCACTTTGCGTAGGCACCACCTTGGTGAATCACACTGGCTATCCATCACTCATTCTCTGAAGACCACAGTTTCAAAATAAAACCCTTAGAAAATGCAGGCACTGAAGTAACAGTTGTAGTTACTTCACCCACGGTTGACTGTACCGTGGACGTAACCTACAATTTGAGTCTTTATTTGGTCATTGACAAAGGCCTTAAATTTTTGAGTCAGAACTTCAGTGAAATTCAGAAATGTAGGCCTCAAGATGTTGATTCTGTTGTTTATAGGAAATGTTTTCAAGACTTAACTTGCTTTTCCTAGTTCTAACAAAATAATTTAATGTTTTGGGGTTTGGTGTTGTTTTTTTTTTTTTTTTTTAATCCCTGGAAAAGTTGAGTAGATGGAAACTATGAAAGGAAAAGTTGTACTATAAAATTGTAATTCAAGAGTACTGTGGTTTCTGCTTTCATCTAATAAAAAGCAGAAAATAGTATAAGGAAAAAGTTCATTTTTCTTAGATTATTGGTAATAAAATTCAAGTTAAAAATCAGAGCTTGCTAATTGTTTTTTTCCTCTGGATTCTCTTTGTCATCAGAATAGTCTCTTGAGTAGTGATAATATCCAGATTGAATCAGAAGATTTAACTGTAAAATTTAATCACACAAGGAATGAAATGGGTGCTTCCAGGTGATACACCTTTGCCTTTTTATCCTAATATAGTAGTGACCAATTACATGCAAGTTATTTAGAGGTGAATGGCCATAAGCAGCTTTCTAGGTGCCTGGCCTGCCTTGCTGCCTCTGCAGACCCCTAAAACTGCTTATTGTCTACCCAGGCAGGCGCTCATATTTTTCCAGGTTACCCATGACTTTTAGGATACCTAAGCTGAAGGCAGACGCTTAACCATCTGAGCTGCCCAAGCGCCCCTCATTGATGATTGCTTTAATCCTAATTCCCTTCTTGTGCTTGCTTTGACTTTAATTTGCTTTTTTTCCCCAAGTTTTCTTTTTTTTTTTACAGTACATCATTAGATTCAGATGTAGTGTTCAGTAGTTTGTCAGTTTCATATAACACCCAGTTGTTCATGACATCACATGCCCTCCTTAGTGCCCATCACCGAATTACTCCATCCCCCCACCTACTACCCCTCCAGCAACCCTCAGTTTCTTTGCTAGAGTTAAGAGTCTCATGGTTTTTCTCCATCTCTGATGACTTCCCATTCTGTTTTCTCTCCCTTCCCCTACAGTTCTCTGCCCTGTTTCTTATATTCCCCATATGAGTGAAACCATTTGATAATTGACTTTCTCTGATTGACTTATTTCGCTCAGCATAATACCCTCCAGTTCCAACCACATAGATGTAAATGGTAAGTATTCATCTTGTCTGTTGGCTGGGTAATATTCCATATATATATATATCTATATATATATATATATCACATCTTCTTTATCCATTCATCTGTCGAAGGACATCTCAACTCTTTCCACAGTTTGGCTGTTGTGGACATTGCTGCTGTGAACATTGGAGTACACATGCCCCTTCAGATCACTACATTTTTATGTTTGGGGTAAATACCTAGTAGTGCAGTTGCTGGGTCGTAGGGTAGCTCTATCTTTTTTTTTTCTTAAGGTTTTATTTATTTGTCAGAGAGGGAGAGAACATAAGCAGGGGGAGTGGCAGGCAGAGGGAGAAGCAGACTCCCCACCGGGAAAGGAGCCAGATGCGGGACTCGATCCCAGGACCCTGGGATCATGACCTGAGCCAAAGGCAGGCGCTCAACTGACTGAGCCACCCAGGCGCCCCAAGGTAGCTCTTTTTTTTTTTTATGTTATATTAGTCACCATACATCATTAGTTTTTGATGTGGTGATCCACGATTCATTGTTTTTATATAACACAACCCTCTTACACTATTGGTGGGAATGCAAGTTGGTACAGCCACTTTGGAAAACAGTGTGGAGGTTCCTTAAAAAGTTAAAAATAGAGCTACCCTATGACCCAGCAATTGCAATCCTGGGTATTTACCCCAAAGACACAGATGTAGTGAAAAGAAGGGCCATATGTACCCCAATGTTCATAGCAGCAATGTCCGCAGTAACCAAACTGTGGAAGGAGCCGAGATGCCCTTCAACAGATGAATGGATAAAGAAGATGTGGTCCATATATACAACAGAATATTACTCAGCCATCAGAAAGGATGAATACCCAACTTTTACATCAACATGGATGGGACTGGAGGAGATTATGCTAAGTGAAATAAGTCAAGCAGAGAAAGTCAGTTATCATATGGTTTCACTTACTTGTGGAACATATGGAATAGCATGGAGGACATTAGGGGAAGGAAGGGAAAAATGAAGGGGAGGAAATCGGAGGGAGAGATGAACCATGAGAGACTATGGACTCTGAGAAACAAACTGAGGGTTTTAGAGGGGAGATGGGTTAGCCCAATGCAGTGATGGGTATTAAGGAGGGCATGTACTGCATGGAGCACTTGGTGTTATCCCCCTGATTTTTCTATGTGTAAACTGAGGTCATTGATTTGAAACAATTGTTCTTTCCTAACACAGGCATTTAGTGCTATAAATCTCCCCCAAAGAATTGGGTTAGTGGCATCCCACAAATTCTAATATGTTTTCACTTTTGTTTAGTGCAAAGTACTTTCTAATTTCCCCTTTTATTTCTTCTTTGATCCATGAGTTAATTAGCTTCCAAATTTGGAGATTTTCCAGATAACTTTCTGTTCTTGATTTCTAATTTAATTCCATTCTAGTCAGGTAATACTTTTGTATGGTTTGAGTCCCTTTAAAATATATTAAGACTGGGGCGCCTGGGTGGCTCAGTTGGTTAAGTGTCTGCCTTTGGTGCAAGTCATGATCCCAGTGTCCTGGGATTGAGCCCTGTGTCAGGATCCCTGCTCAGTGGGGAGTCTGCTTCTCCCTCTTTCTCTGCCCCTCCCCCCACTTGTGCGCTCTTGCACTCTCTCTCTCTCTCAAATAAATAAAAATAAAATCTTTAAAAAAATGTTAAGACATTTTATCACCCACAATTCAGGTTTTCTTGGTAAATGTTTTGTATGCAATAGAAAAGCATGGATATTTTGCTGCTGTGCTATTAAAATTGAAGTCAGGCAGGGTACTTTCTGCCTCTATGGATTTGCCTGTTCTGGACCTTTCATTCACATGAATGAAATTTTACAACATGTGAACTTTCATGACTGACTTCTTTCACTTAGCATAAGTAATGTTTTCAATGTCCATCCATGGTTAGCCTGTATCAGTACGTCATATCTTTTTATTGCCACATAATATTATATTGCATGTATGTGCCACATTTTATTCGTCAGCTGAGGAACATTTGAGTTGTTTCCATTTTTTTACTGAGATATCATTCATATACCATAAAATTCACTTTTTAAGTGTGTAAAGGGCTTTTCCTTCTCTAAGTAGTATGGAGTTTCCACTTTATCTGATCTTCAAAATTTGTTACTGCTTATAAGTCCACTTTATGACTTCTAAAATTGTATTAACATCACTGATGTTGTTGTCTTTTTTCTCATCCTCTTTACTCTTGTATGTTTTATCATTTTTCTCTTTTGCTGTCATTTCAGTGGGGTTTGGGGGCAAAAGAACTTTCATTCTGCCACATTTAATAAAAAGATCCCTTAAAATTATTTTGGAAGAAGGAAAACAAATTGTCAAAATTCTGTTACTTTTATTTCATTTTCATTTTGCCTTTTTCTCCTAGTCTTTGTGTACTTATGGGCATAATCATAGCATATTTGGTCGATTTTTTTTCTTTTTTTTTTTAAAGATTTTATTTATTTATTTGACAGCGAGAGACACAGCAAGAGAGGGAACACAAGCAGGGGGAGTGGGAGAGGGAGAAGCAGGCTTCCTGAGGAGCAGGGAGCCCGATGCGGGGCTCGATCCCAGGACCCCGGGATCATGACCCAAGCCAAAGGCAGACGCTCAACGACTGAGCCACCCAGGTGCCCCTGGCCAATTTTCGTAAATGTAGCATAATTACTTCATTCATAACACACCATCATATTAACCACTTTAATGGCAGCATAATATTCCTTTGTGTTAATAAGGTTCCTTCATTTGCCTAACCTTTCTCTCTATGGTTAGACATTAAAATGGCTAACTTTGGAGGGGGTATAGCTATTAAAGATAATGCCATAATAAACATTTTTGTAGAGTTTCGGGCCATTTGCAGGTACACATAGTGAGAGCTATGACTCACCAAATTCCTCCATTTCCTGTGCCCAGACCCACTGATGCCTTTTCTCCTTTGGTTCCTTTTGTAGTTACATCTCAGAGAAAACACCTTGTTGTGTATCTACTAGTATCTACTATTACTTTGCTGATGATGTTCTCCCAATCAGGCCCTCAGTCTTACCAGTTTACAGTGCTGTTATATATGACATTATTAGGCTCATCAGTTATCACATGTGGAGTTCTTGTCTCTCCATATAAATTATAAGCACTTTGTAGACGGGTCCCATAGTACTTGGTATTGAGTTAATGAAAAGTGCAAGTTTCCAGTAAACTTGCTTAAACAATTTAAGAATAGTTAAATATGTTTTAAAATCCATGAGCTCATAAAAAATATGAATAAAAAAAGAAAAACTGGTCATCTCTGATGAATGCTAGAGAGCAATGCATTGTTTTTAAAACTGATCAATGAAGGGATAATCTCATGTATTTATCCAGTACAGGTTACATGTTTGGGTTACCAAACAGTTGATGAGGGGAAGTTTCTCTTTATAGAAATATTCTAACTAGTAAGTAAGGAAATAATGCTAGAATGAGAATATCACTATTTTATTATTCCTAATAATGAATCTAAGAATTGATGGTCAATAACCTTTAACATCACAAAAAGAGAGACAACCGTATATAGTAGTACATCCATAAAGTATTCTTGCCAAACAGTCAAGCCTGAAAATGATCAAGCTTCTAGATCCAACTGTAGTTTGCAGGAAATACAAAGGACAAAAGACTATGTCACGTGGTACCACTGGGATGCAGTCAGCAACCACCAGACTAATGGAAACTATTGGATAAATGATCCAGTTTCTTCAACAAATAGATCACAGGTGGGAGGGAAAGTAAGAGAGAGAGAGAAAGAGACAGACAGATGGTACAGGAACCTATTGATTAAAACTGACCTCAGAGATATATTAAACTGATGGTAATATATAGATCATATTTGGGTCCTTCCTGAATCAAACAGACTGTATAACAAAACAAAAACAAAAAACAAAGAAAAACATTTAACATTTATAAGATAATTAAAAACTCAAACACTGACTAGATATTTTATATTAAAGAATTATTAATTTTTTAAATAGTAGATTTGCAAAAAATCTGCATGAAATAATTTCTTATTGGCAATATAGCCAGTGTATCAATAACCCAAAAATGTTTATTGGTACAGGAAATAATGGGAATTATCTTTTTCTTAGGCCCCTCTCAAGCATTTCCAAGCACTATTAAATGGTGCTGAAACAAGTAATCAGAGTTGACAGTTGACATGTGTGATAATGTTCATACACCATTGTTTATAATAGCAAGAAGTTGAAAACAATACAAATGTCCATGAGCAGGAACAAGGAAATGCTATATATTCATGTAATGGAATTCCAAAACAGTAGTTAAGTTATGCAGTAATTAAGAAACTAGATTCTGTAGCTAAACTACCTGAGTTTGACTCCAACTGTAGTTCCATCACTTCCTGGCAATTTTCTCTAGGACAAGGTACTTAATTTCTCTGTGCCTCAGTTCCTTTACCTTTAAAATAGGAGTAAATAATAGTACTTACCTCAGTGGATCACAGGTTTGCATAAGGTCTAAGTACGTTGATAAATATACATAGTGAAAGCTCAATTAGGTTAGTTTTAATAATTATTATTTATTATTATTACCTGAATAAGTTTAGCATCATAATATGTGAAAAACCATGTTCCAGAAGAAAACACAATGTGGTATCATTTATATAAAGTTTAAAAACCTGCAGAAAGGAGGGGAGAAAGGAAATTTGGGTCCTATCTTGTATTTTTAGGAATGCCAAACCCAGGGGGTGGCCCAGGTCATGGTCTCAGGAACATGGGATCAAGCCGCTGGACCTGTCGGGGCTCTGGGCTCTGCACTCAATGGGGAATCTGCTTTCCCTCTCCCTCTCCCCCACTCACTCACTCTCTCAATCTCTCTTTCTAAAATAAATAAAATCTTTTAAAATAAATAAGTAAATAAAATCTTTAAAAAAAAAAAACAGGCAAAGGACTTGACAACAAGCTTGTATTTGATTCCTGCTAATTTTTGGACCACAAAGGAAAAAAATTGATTTGTCATCTGATCTCTTAATATTTACTAAACAACTTAATACAAAGAATCATTAGAAGGATAAGTGGCTTAAGAACTTCAACCCTGTCGTTCCAGCTACTGAAATTGGCACATCAAATGAATACTGGGCTGTGCTAGTGAATGATATGCTTCTTGTGCAGGAATTGTGTGCCTGGATTTTCTAAGTAACCCAGGAGAGGTTTAGACCATTATGAATTTGAGGTTACTTTCATTGTTCAATCTGATTATCAGTAGAACAGAAAAAACTATAGTAGATTCTCACAGTCACCTTTTTTTTTTAAACTACTTGGATTATTTGCCATTCTGTAAATTCCACTAACTAATGCACATGGTATCCTATATACTCCTTGCTTGTAAGCCACTCTCTTTCTGCTCCTTTTGAGTTGTTTGTTTACAAAGAGTTCGTTGTGTTTTGTTTCAATTAATTACATAGTTTAATTAAATATTACATAAATCAATGAAATATAAGTTGTATACTTTGAGAAGCATCATCAATAAGGGATAAAATCAAACCTGCAGTATAATCCTGTATATTCTTTGTGGACATATACAGATATAAAAGCTGTATAAGTGGGAATGAAAAATACCTAATTCAGGATCATTGTTACCTCTGGATTTGGAGGCAAATGGGATCAAGAGAAGTACACAGTGGGCTTCAATCAAATCTATAATGTTGAATGTCCTTTGTTTAAAAAAATGCATGAAGCAAATATGTTTAAGGTTTGATTAAGATTTGATAAATACAGGTTTTTGATTCACATTTTTCCTATTCCTATCTTCCTTTTGTTTGTCTCTCAAGACTAAGCATGGGGGGGCGACGGGGAAGAGAGAGGCAAACCATAAGACAGACTCTTAACTTTAGAGAACAAACAGGGTTGCTGGAGGAAGGGCGGGGCTGGGTGGGTTAAATGGGTGATGGGTATTAAGGAGGGCATTTGTGGTGAGCACTGGGTGTTATATGTAAGTGATAAATCACTAAATTCTATTTCTGAAATTAACATGACACTATATGTTAACTAACTGGAATTTAAATAAAAACTTGATATAAAAAATATTCAAATTCTTAAAGTGACTTAATATCTGGACTTGGTCAGGCCAGTGTAGAATCATGAAAGGACTGGCTGGCCCTGTCCCCACACTGTGCAAACAGGTATAATTGTATTCTAGTATCCAGAGCTAGATAGGAAATACCCAGCAACTTAAACAGTGAATCTTTGTATTCTGCATTATTCTTTAAGACAATTACATATTTATGGTCCTACTAGCTAACTTTATTTCCTGAAATCTGGTTTTCCTCTGAGCTCCCTCATGGCCTTGGCCTGGAGAACAAACATGTCTAGCCAGACAGACCTTAGGCCCCTCATACTGATATCTTAACCTTTCCCTTGACCAACTCATCTCTGAGATGATTTGTGTCCATTTATTTGGTTTTGAATCTGGCCTGCCAACTGATGAGCCTCATGAGGTTATTCTCCATATCCTGTCTCATGCTGAGGTTGTCTTTGAATGCTTTGTGGAAAGTGAATAGCATTGCTTAATCTGGTACCATCAGGGCTATTTTTTTCTAGATAAGGAAGGCAGTCAAAACATATTTTTTTAACATCTCATAAAATTGCATGCCAAAATATCACTTGTTTCTTTAGGGAAGAATCATAAGAATTATTAGGAAGTGTAAAATAAATAGTGTTGCCAAAATTGGAGGGAAATAAAGAGATGTCATTTGACAACAGCATTCCCTACCACGACCACCCTTAGGCCTTCAGTGGGGATTGAGTCTCATCTTTGTTCAAAATAAAAGGTCATGAAGTTCGCTATATGGGCCAGTTTGAGAAGCCATTTTAGGAAAGTTTTTTCTTGAAACCAAAGAAGTGATTAGAATCAGGAGATAGTTTTATAGACAGGTGCTTATTTTCTTTGTTTACAACTAATACTACTATTATAGGATATAGCGAATTGGAAACCTAAACAGTCTCATCACATCTTTCTCTAGATAATTATACAGTTTGCTTTTGTGGACTATCTTAAATTTTGTATCTTACAGAAATGATGTTGAATAATAGAAAACCTTATTTCTATTCCTCTCTCTTCTGCCCATCTTGCTGTATGACCTTAGGTAAATCCATTTTCTTTGTAGGGTCTCTCAAATATACAGTGAAGACATGCAGTATTCACCTTACCACGTACTTTCAAGACCAGCCAGACCACAATGCTCCATTTTTGTGATTCCCATATAAATCTTTGATGGGCTGTAGGCAGAATAAGGTGCTACTGCCCTCTGCTGGCCCTAAGAACACACCTGCCCTTCAGTGCAGTGGCCCTGCCCATCCCAACAGTAAGGGACACAGTGCCCCTTGCTTGTGGTTGGGAAGACATAGCAGGAAACCACAAAAAAAGGCGAATTTCATGTTTAGAAAAATAATTATATTTGAGGTATTTGGGAATTAATGACTTCTTATGCATATATCAGATGCCATTGCCATGTGTGACTGCCTTGTCCCCAAAAAGTATTTATCCTATAGTCACTTTTCCCCCAGCTAGTGTCTCACTTGGTAAACACGTTGTGGGTTCTGACCCTTTGAGCTGCTGTCATTGTTTTACAGTCTTTCTGCCTTGGAACATATATAGTCCACTTTTTTGGGAAGATTTAGGGGAGTTTCTGCATATTCATTTTTAGTTTGTCAATAAATAGGAAGATAATAATTGATAAGTGCCAAGGAAAGTGAATATGCAACATCAGCAAGAAAAATGCTGGAAAAGAATGACAGGGCTTCATTATACTCTCAGATCCCTGGGGAGCTCTGTCAATTTGTAATAAGAGATCTATAGTTAATAATAGCTTTTTTGGTGTGTCGATGATCCTAAAAATACTTTATGTGAGAAACTGATAAGGATTTGTTAAAAGCTCTGGTTTTCTGAGCCCATCTATATTAATTTCAGAACTCCAAAATTTTAAGAGCTGCTATTTATTACATCTCATTTGTAAGAAATAGTAGTGCCTCTGATTATGCTTACGGGAAAGGCAACTGAGAATTATGCTTTTGTCTTGTTTAAATTTCATGCCTTTAAAATCCCTTTCAAAATAGGTCTGTGCACTGCTACTGAGATCATTATTAGTCCTTAGATTGCTGTGGGGCAAAAAAAACCAAAAACAAAAAAAACGTGCAACCTACATCCCAAGTATCTACAAGCACGGTATAGGAGGAACATGTGATTCACTTTGTGGCTTCCGCTTACATACTCACAGAACCACATTTTGCCCATGATTTCCCACTGATAGATAGGAACTGTATTTTAAACGAGTATATAGGCATTATGAAGATCAATAGTGATCCTTTTGCAGCTTACCCTTGGGGAACTCTTGATTTTTGTTTCACAGTCAATCCCAACTTATAGCCACCTGATAGGAGTTACAGTCAGTCACCTCAGCAGCAGTACATAGTCCTGTCTTGAAAGGGACTTACACAGGGGATGCAGAAATACGTAGACCCTCATAGGTAAAATCACAGCCATCCCACGTCCATAGTAGTACACATAAGTACTACATAAGTACTACATTTCATGGTATGTGTAGTGCCTGTTTTCAGTTCTAGGTTTAGTCTGCTCTAGACCAAAAAGGAAATTAGCATGTATTGAGGCTATCATTTTTACCAAGTATCTTATTCATCAGTTATGCATCCCTAAGAAATAAACCAACTTTTGCTACATAACTGTTACATATGTAACCTTAATAGTAATCTTCAGTGTCCGATATTCCAAGAGAGAAGTCAGTTTATTAAATTGCTTTAAAAGAAAACATCAGAAACGTTAGTTCTACTCAATTCCAAAAAAATAAAATGGACAAAAAAATTGTCTATTGAGAATGATACCTGCTGTTTGCTGAGAAGTGATGGATTAAAGTTTTTGAAACATCTTTAACCATTAGAGATGAAAGCAAGAGCTGTGGAAAAAATGTTTAAATCATTAACTGAAACTTGACAATATGAATCATATGTACAAGTAAAAGTACAGTGTTAATTAAAATCATATCAGATCTTCAAGACAGTGTATTACTTTGGGAAACAAAAAAAATTACTTTGGGAAACAAAAAAAAAAGGTTGCAGAAAAAAACAGCACTGCTAATTAGTATTTATTTTATGATGTTCTTTTGCAAGACAATTTGGTATGGAAAAAAAGAGCAGGGGCTTTGGAACCAAACAAACTTTGGGCTAAAAACCAGTTTTACTACTTATGTAACTTGTCATCTGACTTTAGGCTATCACTTAAACATCCCTGAACTTCTGTTTCCTCTTCTTTAAATTGGCAATAATAATGTGCATCTCATATTTAGTATTAAATGAGATATGTAAATATTTATGAAGTACCCCAAATGCCTGCAGAGTTAGTTTTCCTCCTCTTTATTGTAAATCACAGAGTAAGGTTTACTCTTACTTTGAAGCCCAGCAGGAAGTCCTGGAAAGGAAGGTTTGGTTTGAGATTACCTTCCCATGACCAGACTTGGTTACCAGAAAATGCCCTCGAAGCCCAGGACACTCTGCTAGGGAGTATGTGAGGCAGGCAGCAGCCTTGGTGGAGAGGTAAAGGGTTAGAGTAGGGAGGGTGTGATTCTTCTTGAGTCTCAAATGCATGATATGCCCTCATTTTGTGTATAAAGCCAAGCTGCAGACTCACTCACATTTCAGCTAGTGCCCCCCAAAAATGTACTGTAGAAAAAATTTTAAGTTATCTGAAGCTTTATGTTTAGGTTGTGTTGGATTTCATTTACATATCCCAATTGTAATAAGAGCTACCAACTCTACAGTGTGCACAGTACAGTGCCAGGTACCTTCCATACATTCTCTAATTCATATGATAACTTTGATTTTAGCTGTTGCTAAAATGTCCATAAAGTGACTGAGACCCTAAAGGATTTGACAGCAAGCCCAAAGTTGCCAGTTAAAAATGAATTAAGTTTTTGATTGCTAAGTTTGTACTGCCCTAAGATATTGTTTAGATAAACCCTTTAATGATATTTGTAGTTAACCATGACCCCTGTAATTTTCTGAATTGTCATGACGCTGTCAGCCCTGTGGTGATGTGTATTATGTGTTCTCACAGAAACTGGCCCCTGGAGTCAGCCAGTTTGCTTACACCTGTGTTCAGGACCACCCCATCTGGACGAATCAGCAATTTTGGGAGACAACCTTCTACAATGCAGTGCAGGAACAGGTGCGCTCTCTGTACCTCTCAGCCAAGGAAGATAATCATGCCCCATATCTGAAGCAAAAGGTAAGAGAAGGAAGATACTAGTGTGGGACTGGCATCCTGGCTTCAAGGAAAGCTTATTCATATATTCCCAGGGCAAAAGGAAATCTAGCCACTGTCTACCAGTGTATTTGAGGTTCATCCTCAAATGGGAGTCCTGTGGTGATCATCTTTCTTCTGTTGATTTCTGATATTATATTTTTCCATAATAACTTCTTAATATAGTTCTTTAGCAGTGGAATTGTTTTATTACATGTTAATAAATAGGAATTCTTTGGAAACAGTTATAGGAAGTTGAACAGAAAAAAGAAAATGAAAATACCTGACCAGATGTCTTATGCAATTAACTTTCTGAAGAAATGTCAAATTAAAGCTAAATGACTCTAATAAAAAGCTTTTGCACAGCAAAGGAAACAGTTGACCAAACCAAAAGACAGCCTATGGAATGGGAGAAGATATTTGCAAATGTCTAATCAGATAAAGGGCTAGTATCCAAAATCTATAAAGAACTTACCAAACTTAACACCAAAAAACAAATAATCCAATCAAGAAATGGGCAGAAGACACGAACAGACATTTCTCCAAAGAAGACATTACAGATGGCCAACAGACACATGAAAAAGTGCTCAACATCCCTTGGCATCGTGGAAATACAAATCAAAACCACAATGAACCTCACACCAGTCAGAATGGCTACAATTAGGAAGTTTCCTAACAAGTCAGGAAACAAAAGATGTCGGCAAGGATGCAGAGAAAGGGGAACCCTCTTACACTGCTGGTGGAAATGCAAGCTGATACAACCACTCTGGAAAACAGTATGGAGGTTCCTCAAAAAGTTAAAAATAGAGTTACCCTACGACCCAGCAATTGCAGTACTAGGTATTTACCCAAAGAATACAAATATAGTGATCCAAAGGGGCACCTGCACCCCAGTGTTTATAGCAGCAGTGTCCACAAATATGGAAGGAGCCCAGATGTCCATCAACAGATGAATGGATAAAGATGTGGTATACACACACACACAATGGAATACTACTCAGCCATCAAAAAGAATGAAATCTTTACCATTTGCAACGACCTGGATAGAACTAGAGGGTATTATGCTAAGCAAAATAAGTCAATCAGAGAAAGATAATTACCATATGATTTCACTCATATGTGGAATTTAAGAAACAAAACAGAGGATCATAGGGGAAGGGAGAGAAAAATAAAATAAGATGAAATCGGAGAGGGAGACAAACTATAAGAGACTCTTAAGTATAGGAAACAAACTGAGGGTTGCTGAAGGGGAAGTGGGTGGAGGGATGAAGTAATTGTATGATGAGGATTAAGAAGGGCACTTGATGTAATGAGCTCTGGGTGTTATGTGCAACTGATGAATCACTAAACTTTACCTCTGAAACTAATAATATACCATATGTTAATTAATTGAATTAATTGGAGCACCTGGGTGGCTCAGTCGTTAAGCATCTGCCTTTGACTCAGGTCATGATCCCGGTGTCCTGGGTTGGAGCCCCACATCGGGCTCCCTGCTGCTTGGGGAGCCTGCTTCTCCTTCTCCCACTCCCTCTACTTGTGTTCCCTCTCTCTCTGTCAAATAAAATATTTTTTAAAAAATTAATTGAATTTAAACAAAAGCAAAACAAACAAAAATGACTCTGAAATAAATATAAAATTCAATAGTTCTTGAAAGTATGTCAGCAATAAATCTAGTTCTCCTTTTAGGAATATTCTATATGTTTCCATATATTTTATCAGCATAAATTATACTTAAGAAAAATATCAAGGGGCGCCTGGGTGGCTCAGTTGGTTAAGCAACTGCTTTTGGCTCAGGTCATGATCCCAGAGTCCTGGGATCGATCCAGTCCCTGCTCGGCTGGAAGCTGCTTCTCCCTCTCCCACTTCCCCTGCTTGTGTTCCCTCTCACGCTGTCTCTCTCTCTCTCTCTCTCTCTGTCAATTAAATAAATAAAATCTTTAAAAAAAATATCAAGAAAATATTTTAAGATAAGAAAATTGCAGGCGCCTGGCTGGTTCAGTCAGTTAAGCATCTTGCATCAACCTCCATTTTAAATTGACTTTATATTATTATGTGAGATAAATGAATTTAGATTTCTAATAGGAACTACATAGTACTATTCAAGTATTTCTATGTCTCATGTAATTTTAAACATTGTCTATTCTTGAGTATGATAAAAATGGAAACTTTAATAAAAAATACCACTATCTGACATTTATCTCATATTTCAAATTATTATTATACACTGTTAGTGTGAATTGTTTACTTAATTTAATGTAAAACTCAGATTTTTCTTTCAAAACACCAAATACACTTGGGTAAGGGGTAACTATAACTTGCAAATTAGTTTGAGGTCATGTTCCAGAAATTTTTGGGCTGGTATGGTGCTTTGGATAGTTTTTTTTTAAGCAGATATAAAGCTAACACTGGTATATCTCAAAAGCATTTGTAGAGCAAACACATGTCACTGCTTCTCTGTCCTTTCTTCTAAAGAAGTCTCTCTGTGATACCTAGATTAGGTACAAGTGAGACTAGATATACTAGCTTTTCTTAACTTTTCAGCCTACTAGGAAATTCCTCTTTAAAATCCTATTGTCAAACTCCAAAAAAAAAAAAAAAGATTTTGAGAAGATGGCAGCAGAGTAGGAGGATCATAGGCTTGCTTTGTCCCACAAATACAGCTAGGTAACTATCCAGTCATCCTAAATACCCCAGAAATCAATCTGAAGACTGGCAAAACAAACTCCACAACTGAAGATAGAGAAGAGGCCACATCAAAGAAGGTAGGAAGTACGGAGATTCAGCTTGGGGGAAAGAGAGTTTATGGCCACTGCAGGAGGGAGGGAGCCATAGCTGCACAGGACAGTGCACAGGGCAGTGCATGGAGAAAACAAATTCCCATAACAATTGGCTTAGAAAGTAAGAGGGCCCAAATTTCATGAGTTCTTGGAACCAGCGGGGCTTAAAACCTGGAGTTTTAAAGGTCAGTCGACTTCAGTAGCCAAACTATGGAAAGAACCCAGATGTCCATCAACAGATGAATGGATAAAGAAGATGTGGTATATAAACACAATGGAATATTACTAAGCCATCAAAAAAATTGAAATCTTGCTATTTGCCACAACGTGGATGGAACTAGATGGTATTAGGCTAAGCGAAATAATTCAGAGATGAGTAAATTCAGTATAATCTCATTTATATGTGGAATTTAAGAAACAAAACAGAGGATCATAGGGGAAGAGAGGAAAAAATAAAACAAGAGGAAATCAGAGAGGGAGACAAACCATAAGTGACTCTTAAGCATAGGAAACAAACAGGGTTACTGGGGCAGGAGGGATGGGGTAACTGGGTGATGGACATTAAGGATGGCATGTGATGTAATGAGCACTGGGTATTATATAAGACTGATGAATCAGTACCTCTGAAGCCAATAATATATTATATGTTATTTGAATTTAAATAAAAATAGATAAATTTTCTTAAATATGCAAAAAAATAAAAATTCTTGGCCCTAATAAATAAATAATAAATACATAAGTGAGTAAGTAAATAATAAATATAAGATTAAAAACTTGATAAAAAGGGGTGCCTGGGTGGCTCAGTCGTTAAGCATCTGCCTTCAGTTCAGGTCATGATCCCAGAGTCCTGGGATCAAGCCCCACATCGGGCTCTCTGCTCAGCAGGAAGCCTACTTCTCCCTCTCCCACCGTCTCTCTCTCTCTCTCTCTCTCTCTCTCTCTCTCTCTCTGTCAAATAAATAAAATCTTTAAAAAAAAAAACTTGATAAAAAAAATAAAATCCCATTGTTATACCTATGTCCTGATAATATTTGACTCCCACATTTACTAGGAAATCTAGCTCTATATTTTTATGACTTTTGTCATTCTGTCTCCTCCTCCCAAAGAGAAGAAGAGAAGAAACATGTCAGAATATGAGTAAATGCTACTGGACATTCATTCATTTTTACATATTTCATGTCAACAATTTGTTTAACTGGCAGTTGGAAAGAGATGGGGCCATAGAGATAAATAAATGCAGTGAAATGTTAGCAGTGAAAGTGTAGCCATCTGTGCTTTGCTGCCGCTTCCTTGGATTTATGACATTGTTCCACTAAGGCTGGCTGGAGCTGGCAGAAAAGAGTTGATTTTGTTTTATTGTTGTTATGTTTTATTTATATATTTCCTTTTTTTGGTGACATAGGTATTTAATAGATGGATAATTGAAACATGTTCAATGTTTTTTGAAGCTTGTGTCATGGATTTGCATTGTTTTGTTTCATTTTTTTAGGATAAGCTTCCAGATGACCAATATCAGGAGAAGACAGCAATGGACCTGGCAGCTGAGCAGCTACGCCTTTGGCCTTCTCTGAGCAAATCAACTCAGCAGGAGCTGGTGCAACGTGAGGAAAGCACTGTCTTCAGTCAGGCCATTCATTTTGCAAACCTCATGGTCAACCTGCTGGTCCCACTGGATACAAGTAAAAACAAGCTCCTGAGAACATCAGCACCAGGCGACTGGGAGAGTGGAAGCAACAGCATTGTCACAAACAGGTACCAAAATGTGCACATCCAGAGACCCTCCTGTTCTTGGCTTAGCAGACAAAATAAAGTATTTTGGGCAAATACTGCTGTACATATTTCAAAATTTTAAGCATTTTCCTTACCTTCAGACTTGCTCAACTCTTTTTTTCACCTCTTCTATATTAAAAGAACTTCACTTTATCTGACTATCCGTAACCACCTCCCACAGTCTCTTTTCTTTCATGACCCAATTTTTCAACTGTCTCACCCACTACTGACCAAACTGCCATAGCAATTTACAGAAAGCACTCTGGAAAATTGCTAATGAACTTCTTGCCAAAGTTATTATTTGTTTCTCGGCCCTCCTTTTTTCAGTATGCATTGAATTTGTCTATAATCATGTCCTCAACCATGCCTTGCTCCAAACCCAACACTGACTTCCAGTACCACTGAGAATAAACCCATGGACTACAAGACCTGACAGGATTTGGCTCCTGACGGCTGCACTGACTTTATTTCCTGTCATTCTTCTGTCAAGAACACTGGTCTCCCTTCTAATGCTAATCCTCAAAAGCTCTAAGCATAATACTGCCTCAGGGTCTTTGTATTTGTTCCCACAATCTGGAATACTCTCCCTGAAATAGTTACAAGAATCACTCCCTCACTTCATTTAATTCTCTGCTCAAATGCCATCTACCTAGAGAGGCCTTCCTGACTTCCATATCTTAAGTAGCACAGGCATCACTCTTTCTCCTATCTTGCATTTTTTTTCTTTCATGACACTTTCTACAACCTGATTTATTTTCATATATTTGTTTATCATATGCCTCATTTATTGCTGTACCCCCAGATCTTTGCATATAGTACGTGCCCAATAAATATTTGGTTGCATATATGATTGAATGAATGAATGAATGAATGAATGAATGAATGAACTGCTTACCCAACAGTAGTGACATTCTAACCTTTTAGGTCTTCAGTGATGCTCTAGCATGCTGGTAGTTCTTTTAACTCTTGTAAATCCTTCTCAGGCTCTTTCAGGCAGCTTCTCCTCTCTCCCATTCTCAATCCCTCCTCCATGCTCTTCATACTGTCTTAGAAACTCATCCACAAGCCCACATCTCTGACCCCAACCTTTCAATCTCCCTATCCCAGATACTCCATTTTTGTCAAGAACACTCGAGAGCCTCTAGTCTTCCAGGCTAGACAACTTTTTGTTGTTTTGAAGTCAGCCTTTTACACCATGCAGTCAACTGCATGGGTCTCTTATTTCTTCCTTCAGAGAGTTATTTTATATGAACAATATAGCCTAGGCCTTCATCGCTTCAAACTATACATGACCATGCTCCTTGAAAGTCTACCTATTGAGTGGCTAAGGCACTCAAGTTCTTTAATGCTTTGGCATGATGTGAGGCCATATTCACTGTTTAGCTTTACCTTAAAACTGATTCAGTGAATGTGGTTGGATTTGGAGGAAAGAGAACTAAGTGGGTTAGAACAGATATATGAGTCTTTTCCATGATTAGCAGTCTAAAAGAAGGCATAGGAGACAGGAGTATTTGTTGAACAGTGGGAACTGAATAAGCAGCAAGGACAGGATTGAGCTTTCACATCCACTGTTTCAAATTCTTTCCCTTCTGTTGCATGATTTTATCACCTACAGAAGATTGATGGCTTCAAAGTGACAAAGTGTTTTGGTTCACTCAAAGAGACAAATGTTGGCAACAGAAAGGTTCGCAGGACAGTTTGGTTCTTCCATTTGGAAGAATATGCGATTTTCTGGGAAAAGTTCTTTTACTTTGCCTACCAGGGAACATGTCTTCCAGTTGTCAAAGGCCAAAGATAGCAATATTACTTTGTCTGACTCTATGTGGTAATTAACTTGAGAGAACAGTTTTGTTTTTTTTTTCGAAGGTCCAAGTATCAGATAATAAATGAAACAGTCTATTTTTCCTTTAGTTTCTGTGGTTCCTGAGTTCCTTTTTAGGAGAATGACAGAAGTATTTCTTACAAAAACAAATTTGGGTCCAAAGGACAATGCCTGACAGTAGCTTTCAGATGTAGGCAAGTAGGATATCATAATGTGGACAAAGTTAAATTTCTATCAAAATTGACTGTGATAGAATAGTCATTTGTTACATTTGAGTCCTAAACATGATTTCTTTCCTTGGTTTTCTCAGTATTGCAGGAAGTGTAGCTGAGAGCTATGATACAGAAAGTGGGTTTGAAGATTCAGAGAATAATGACATCGCCAATTCTGTTGTGCGATTCATTACCCGATTTATTGACAAGGTTTGCACAGAGAGTGGAGTTACTCAGGATCACATCAAGAGCCTTCATTGCATGATACCAGGTAATCAATTTACAGATATTAGAGAACAAGAATATTAGAGATAATTGAGTAAGAATTGTTTTTAGGGGTCTATTTTTTTCAGCATAACACCTTTAATACTTGTCTTCCATGTAGTTTAGTCATGCTATTTATTTGTGTTCTGATTAATTTTTTTAATATTTCTAAGTTATGATAAAATATATGTAACATAAAATTTGCCACTTTAAACTATTTTAAGTGTAAAATTCACTGATGTTAATCATATTCACAGTGTTGTGCAATCATCACCACTATCCTTTACGAAAAACTTTTTCATCACCAAAACACACACTCTGTACCCATTAAGCAATAACTCCCCATTCTCCACCTCTGTAGCCCCTGGTAAGCTCTGTATCTCTATGAATTTGCCTTCTAGATATTGCCTATAAGTTTGATCATACAGTATTTGTCCTTTTGTGTCGGGCTTTTTTCAGTTAGCATTATGTTTTCAAGGTTCTTCCATGTTGTAGCAGGTATCAGAATGCCATTCATTTTTATGGCCGAAACTATTCCATTGTATGGATATACCACATTCTGTTTATCCATTCAACTGTTGATGGACATCTGGGTTGTTTCTGCCTTCTGGCTACTATGAATATTCACATACAATTATTTGTTTGAGTCCTTATTTTTGATCTTTTGGGTATGTACCTGGGAGTGGAATTGCTAGTCATATGGTAATTCTTGTTTAACCTTTTGAGGAACCACCAAACTATGATTAGTTTTTAATTCTAAAATACTCAGAATTTGTATTAATTCTGCTTATTCTGTACTCTTTTATTTTGAATACTCTGACTTATCCTAGGAATTGTAGCTATGCACATTGAGACTCTAGAAGCAGTACATCGAGAGAGTAGAAGACTCCCACCTATACAGAAGGTAATTATTCCAGACTACATGCTTTTAGGGTATAACATCTCTTCTTAAAAACAGCAACAATGGACTTTTATGCCCCAGAAAGTACCTTCTCCTAACCTTTTACAGAGCCTCCACTTTTAATGATACATTAAACTTTCAGAGGAGTTTATCATGTAGACCCTCATAAAACAGATACTGAAGTAGAATGTAGATTCAACAAAGGAGCAATAATAGCCTCTTGTTGAGTCTATTTTTATAGGCAGGGCAAAAATTATGAACATTCTAACTTCCAAGCCCAAGCCAAGATTTTATGTATGCCCTGCCTACTTCCAGAAAAAAAGGACTTAAGTCAATTACCATAAAAATACCAGGTTCCTGAATCTGTTTACATTATAAGCATACATCACAAGCATTTGGGAATCTGGGAAGTCTATTAAAAATTGAGAGTCCTGAACCCCACCCCAGCCTCCTGAATTGGAGTTTCCTGAGACTTTGGCCTGGGAATCTATACTTTCAAGTACAAGCCTCCCTGATGATTATTTTGCCCCTAGTCTGGCACCTATCTGTGGACTAGGGTCAGGAGCCTCTTACCTATATAACAGAACTATTAAAAATAAATTCAAAGGAAAAATCAGAAGCCAGATGGATAGGAAAGATATTTCTATGAGAAATCTGAGACATGATCATTACAATTTTGGCTTTACATTTAGCTCTGAGCTTCCTAGAGCCAACAAAAAGAATAGTACTGATTTATGTAGTTTTTATTGCTTAGTAAAAAATAAGCATATTAGATCTTCAGGAGAGGTAACTTTTTTTTTCTTTTTAGCACTGGTATCTTCAGAGGAGTGTATCATGTGGTTGTGTATTTCCCAAGATGTGTAATTGTTCATTATATAGCCATTTATTGTGTTAATCTTCAATAAAGGACAAGAAGGGCAGATCCTTTTAAAGATGCATCTGTTTTTCTAATTACTTGTTTATTAAGTTTACAGAAGTAACAATGCTCTTTGTATAAAATCAGACTATTAAAGAAATACACATTATACAAAGTGAAAGTCCTCCATGGTCTTTCCAACCCCACCTCACCTCTGCCCTTAACCATGATAGTACAGTTTGGTCCATATTCTCACAATTTTTTTCTTTTTCCAAAAAGAGGGAATTATAATATACATACTGGTTTACACCTTGCTGTTTTTACTTAACAATGTGTCCTTGATATCTTTCTATGTTAACACATATAGATCTAGGTCATTATTTTTAATGGTTGCAAAATGTTCCACTGAATAGATATTTTAAACGTCTTTGTAATTTCCAATGATTTTTACTGTTAATAAGCAAAGAATCTTTCCACATTTGGATGCAAAAACTTCATTTCTGCCTCTTCCCAAATCTGTTTTCTCGTTTTGGCTACTTAAGCAGTCTGACTCAGGTTTTTTAGATCTGCAACTGAAAAGATAACTTTGGTCTAAGTGTTGGAAACCCCACAAGATTTGTGTTTAAAATGCTCTCTCTGTTGTCAGCCCAAGATTCTTAGACCTGCCCTACTGCCAGGAGAAGAAATTGTCTGTGAAGGTCTTCGAGTCCTGCTAGACCCTGATGGAAGAGAAGAAGCTACTGGAGGCCTTCTTGGAGGCCCTCAGCTCCTGCCGGCAGAAGGAGCCTTGTTCCTCACCACATATAGAATTCTTTTCAGGGGGACCCCCCATGATCAGCTAGGTATGACTCCTATTATGCCTTCAGAATATGGATATCCATGTGCTTGCTACTTGAGGTTTTGATTCCATTTGTGTGCAGTAATTTGCAGATCATTTCTGATTCAAAGTAAGCCTTTTGTCGCCAAGTATTTTTTAGAATCCTTTGTCTGTCAAAGCTAATGATAATTTGGATTTCAGAGTCTTATTTAAAGAACCAAGGGTATCTTCTAAACAGTAAAGCAAGGGTTCCTTCACTGAAACAGTCATAATTTCATGAGGCAGTATATTGTGACTTAGGGATATTCATAGTATATAGCTGCTAACAATGTCTCCTGCTGATTTGTCCCACCTTTCTGAGTCCTGTAGTTAACTGTAAGGCTCAGGTCTTCCAGATACATGATTCCTTTTGTGGAAGGATATGCTGAGCATCACAAGGTTGTACAACACTAACCCCACTTCCTCTCGTCACATTTCAACTGACCCCCTTTCCCTCTTGGCAGGCAACTTCCATTCACTAAACTCCCTCAACTTCTATTTCTATTTTCTACTACTCTATGCAGTCTTCCATATTAGAAAGGAATAGCATGCCCTATCGAGTCTGAATTATCTTTTTGAAATCACTGTAATCTCTTTCTAAACTCTTCTGATTGATCGGAAAAGCATGTAAGATTTGGGCTAGAACTGTTGCTCCCCAAATAAGAAGCTCAGATTTAGATTGCTGTTGACCAATCTTGGTATCTTAAGTCCCCTGACCTCTCTCTGAGTTTCGGTTTCCCCTTTTATAAAATTAGGGAATTGGGCTTGTTTGGTGATAATTCAGTGGTTCTCAACCTTGACTGCATATTTGAGTTATCTGGGAAGCTTTAAAAAAAAACCTACCAATCTGGGCCCAACCCTCACACAGCTGAATTAATACCTGGAATAGGATTCTAGGACCCAGGCATCTGTGCATTTTTAAGCCCCAGAAGTGATTATGATGCATAGTAAGGATTGAGAACCATTGGGATAAATGGTCACTAAAGTTCCTTCCTCATCTGCCATTATTCATTCAGTAATATTTGATGAGATGTACTATATGTGCTGCACATTTTGTTAGTGGACTTTAGATGCTTGGATAGGATCAAGATGGTTTATTGTCTTATTCATAAAAGAGTGCTTACCATATAATAACAAAAAGCTCATAAAATTCAATAAACAAAATGAATCTATAGTAATAGTTGTATTCATTGAAAAAGAAGCAAAATTTTTCAGCCCTCTCCTATCATATCACCATGCATAAATTATATTTGTATTGGAAAGCGAATGTAATTTTAAAAGAAACTAAATATCCAGTATTTACAATTTCTTTTGTACTGTGACTTGGGAGCTCAGTGGCCACAAACATACATTCTGGGGATATAAATATATGAGATACTTGGTCACTTAAGTTGTTCCAATTTATTTCTTTTTAAAAAATCAAAACCATACTTAGTGTGATGGCTTATATTGTTCTCTTGTTTTTTCCTGTCAATTTTTGGGTCAATTTTGTATTTTAGGGAATTTATTTTTATCAGAAAAAGCCTTCTTACTGCCTCTTTTATTTCTCTTTTTAAATTTCTAATTCAAAATATCTACTTTAATGACACACAGGAATCTGATAATTTTATATGTGTTATATAAGCATAGGTTGTTTTTTACATCCTAGGACTTAAATTCTGTATACATCCTAATTTTGTTTAGCCTCTGGATATGAGCTCAACATAAGAGGATAATCAGAATTTTCCAGGTTAGGAGTTGACAGATCCAGGGAATGAGAAAATCTGATGACGATAAGTGGATGTACATATGAACTCATAAACCTAGTTCAGTTCTCACCCCTCCGGCTTACTAGCCAAGGCGCCTTGCCCATTGCTGCTCCTGTTCTTTCACTTGTACCACTGCCTGAAATTCCCTCCTCTTTCCCTCTGCAAATCCAAACCTATGTTCTCTTCAACGCTCACCTTCCCTCTCTCTTCCTCCAGGAATCATTCTCAAGCCATCTAGCATGCAGAAATCTTCTCCCTTTCTGACATATTTAAAGCTTTGTCCCTCAAACCTAGGAGCTAATGACATGTTATATTTGGCATGTGACTCTTCTCTCCCAGGGGGAACTTTGAACTCTCCAAGAGAGGCTTTGCATGTACTATTTATTTTCTAGACTTGCATCTTCGCAACCTCTAGTAGTTGATAAATAATTATATTTTCCCTTATTTGCTTTAGTATTTAAATTCCTAAAACTCTTCAGCCTAAGCTTAGTCCTGTATCTTCTATGAAGGCACAAATACAAGGTACAGCACCTTTTACCACGTATGGAAACCCATTTTAAAAATCTTTTCTTGGGGCACCTGGGTGGCTCAGTTATTAAGCATCTGCCTTCGGCTCAGGTCATGATCCCAGGGTCCTGGGTTCAAGCCCCACTCCCCCTGCTTGTGTTCCCTCTCTTTCTGTGTCTCTCTCTCTGAAATAAATAAAATCTTGGGGAAAAAATCTTTTCTCTTTTGCTTTATACTTACATTAAATATCATGGATGCCTTTAAGATTAAGAATCTTTAAGATTGCCTTAAGCCAGGTGATCTGGTGTGGCACACAGCAGGTTGGGGAAATAGAAAAAATGAAGGTAGGCAGACTGTGACAGTTCATTCGCTCCAGCAAAGGATCATGTCTCAGGAGTGAATTGTCATGCAATAAAATCAATGAATGTGATTCTAGAATCATGGCATTTTCTCTCGCTGCATTCCTGGGCATTGTCCTCTCCTAATACATTTCTTTAGCAGAGGCTGATAAAATGAGAAGCAGAAACTCTATAAATAAGCAGTAAAGTGCTGTTGCTGAGTGTGTGTCCTGCTTTCCTGTAGTTGGTGAGCAGACAGTTGTGCGGAGTTTTCCTATTGCTTCCATCACCAAGGAGAAGAAGATTACGATGCAGAACCAGCTGCAGCAAGAGGGACTACAGATTACATCAGCATCTTTTCAGGTATTAAGAAAGGGAGCCATTCCTCTACTACTATTTAAAAGTTTTGTACAAATGATGTGGCCACTTTCTGTGGTAATGGGGTCAGAAGTTAGAGGATGAGGAGGATCAAAGGGTCTGAGAGGGTAATCTTGAACTGAATAAACCCCTGAATCATTCTGTATTTAATCCCCCACTTCCTGAACCCCTTGACCAACTGAGTACCAACAGATTATCTGTCAATATTTAGTGATCTTAGAAATTCGGACACATACAATTGACTCTTGTTCTCTGCCAAGTCATACCTGTTTGTTTGATAAAGGCTGTAGATAGAAAGCAGTTCCCTTGGCACCTATTTCAGAAGGAAATGCCCTATGGCCCTTCTGTGGAAGAGATAAAACTCCAAGAATTATAGTCAGGGCTAAAGTACTATTGGTACTAACTAAATAACCTTTAATTAAGCAGAGGTTTTTCTAGGGGGCTTTGAATGTATCAGAACTTGTGGAATTACTGATACAAAGCAGACACTGGAAGAGTGATCTTCTCTTAGTTTTTCCTTTTTACAGTTCTCAGTCTGTGATATTTTGCTCTTCCTATTTTTATGCCTTGTCTCTGACTTCTCAGATTTTTGAGAGCACCGGTTCTTGCCTCATTCCTTCCAGCCAGGAAGCCACCCTAGGACCTCCACGTGCTCATTGTGTGAAATGTGAGGCTGCTGATCTCTAGGCTCCAGACCTTCTCCCATTACCGGGGGGCAGGGGCCTCCTAGGGATTTCTTCACTGTTCCACCTGTCAAAGGACTCTAAACTGGAATATTGCCTGGCTATATTGGTTAGGATTCTATATACTAGATTTATGATATCTAAGAAGAGGCTTCCTTAGGCCAAATTCCCCATCTATAACCAACAGTTGAGAAAAAAGGAGGACATGTTTCCTACTTCAGCCACTATAAGTTAATTTCTCTGTCCCATCATAGAAAAGATAGTCTTAAAGAAATCCAACTTCAAGATAGATGATTTTCCTTGCCAGTGAACCATCTATGACAAGTAAACCTTTCTGATTCCTTTTTCTTTAAATAAAAAATTATATTACATGATATCCAAGGTCCCCTCAACTTCTGGACTTCTGCCATTTAGTATTATTTTCTGTTATTTCAGTAACTTGGGGGGAAGTTATCTGGAAATCCTAATTAATTCTTCTGATGTATTTCCTCTCTTTTTATTTCTAGTTGATTAAAGTAGCGTTTGATGAAGAAGTGAGTCCAGAAGTAGTAGAGATCTTTAAGAAACAGCTAATGAAGTTCCGTTATCCTCAGTCCATTTTCACCACCTTTGCTTTTGCTGCTGGACAGACTACCCCACAAATAATTTTGCCCAAACAGAAGGAAAAGAACACCTCTTTCCGGTAAGAAGACAGTCAAGTTTCTTCATTTCAGCCTTTTCATAGCTCCCCGTCAGGGGAAATGACCTATCCTTTGTGTCAGTGTGTACGTGACTGCTCTTTTTGTCTGCCATTCTGTCAAGCCCATTGAACGTAGCTCAGAAAGTTATGGAACGGTAGCACTGATGTATGGAACAAGTTTCAAAAACTAAATGCTACAAGAGGTTTTGACCAACATGTCCATTGCTCATGATATATTTTTAGAATGTGAAATTCTGTTCCCCCTTTTACCCATACTGATTCCTTTCTAACTGCCTTTGAGCAGGCCCTTCAGTTTTCTTTGCTATCCAGACCTAGTAGACAGTTTTGCTTTGATCTACAGATGGTAGCCTTTATTTTTTCTTTTTTATAACTTTTTGTTTTGGTAGTTTCAAATTTACAGAAAAGTTACAACATAACACAAAGAATTCCTGTATACCATTTACCCAGATTCACCAGTTGTTTATGTTTTGCTCCATTTCTTTATCATTCTCTCTCATATATATTTTTTCCTAAACCGTTTGAGTTATATACATAACACCCCTTTATCCTTAAATATATCAATATGTATTTTCTAAGAACAAACCATGGTATATAACCAGGAAATTGAATTGGTATAAAATTTCTACCTAACCCAGAGTCCTTATTCAAATTGCTGATGATCCTTTATAGCTACTTTTTTTTTTCTGCCTAGTACAAGATCCATTCCAGGATCAGGCATTGCATTTAGTTGTCATATTTCTTTGTGGGATCCCTTATTTTCTGATGAAAATTTTTAGTAATTTATGTTGAAACTTTTACATTTCAGTTATTATAAAATAACAATTGCTTAAAATTTATCTTCAATTAGTGATAAAATATAGGGGCCAAAAGTTCAGTTCATTCATCGCTTAGAATTTGGTCATCTGCCAGTACAAATTACATATTAGGGAGTACTCTGCAGACTTTGGAGAAAAGCCCTTTTCTTTGCCTAAAAGTGGGGTAGGCTGGAGATTATAGAAGAGTTGAGGTTCCAGACAGTGTGTCATTACTAAATTGCATATCTGACCCCCTGTACCACTGTTACCTGGTAAGTGAAGGGGACCATGCAGATCCAGAAATGATACACTGAAACATGAGCAGCTTCCTAGGTATTTACAGTAGTGAGCCAAGCATCTTGTCTTAGCACTGTGGAGTCACAGAGGAACCTGTGACATCTATTATTCCAACCTTCTATGGAAGATACAAAGCTTTGTATGGTGTTTTATGTTTAGAATCTATGGACTATGGAAGGAAATACATACATACACACACATATAAAATCAACCTCTTTGTATCAAGCTTAATCTATCCAGCTGCAAGGGAGATATAGCAATTTTAAGATTTAAAACACCTTAGAATTGTCGAGTATGTAAAGGTTTATGGTGTCAGAAGGCAGGACACCACACATACACACTTAAACATGGTACTAACTATAATTGTCATATGATCTCAAAGAAAAGCCTACGAATTAGTAGAAAGAGTTTGAATTAGTAGAGAGGGGAGCAGACGGGCTTCCGTGCAGGAGGACTTCTACCAGCGTAGCTTGTGGGAGCTGGTAGAGGCAGTGGCGTGGATAACCAGAGTGCCTTAAGGGGCATGTTTGACCAAAAAGCCAAACTGAGTTTAAATTTGGAATAAGTAGCTTATGTGCCACTCTAGGTTCTTGCACTTTTTGCCTACAACTGTCCTGATGACAACAGTGTTTTATAGAAAATTAGTCTACTGCCATATACAAAATGATCTAAAGAAGGAGAGGCTTACTGGGGTCTGGACAATCCTAGTAGCTGTGGATGTGGAAAGGAAACAAGTTGAGCCGGGTAGGTATTAAAAAAATGTAAATCTTGTCCTCATATTAAATTGGTGGTCTCTTTGGTTTTATGACTTGTAGTACCTTCTCAAAAACAATTGTGAAAGGTGCCAAAAGGGCAGGGAAAATGACAATTGGGCGGCAGTATTTATTGAAGAGGAGGACAGGGACAATTGTGGAAGAGAGAGTGAATCGTCCTGGATGGAATGAAGAAGATGATATATCAGGTATGTGAGAACTCCTTTTTCCTTCATGAATTGGTTTTGTTCTTTCTTCTTATATGAGTAAGAATAAGAGACTCAGATATAGTTGCCCTTAAACTTTGACTCACAAGTACTTAAACCTCATAAGAAGATTGGAGGCACTTACCAGCATCTCAGAATTGGAAAAAAAAGAATATTTATTTTCCCAATATTCCATTGTTCAGATAAGATTTTGCTAAATTATACTTCTCTTTTACTAAATCCACAGAGCTGGTTGACCATTGTTACATGGGTCTCATCAAAGGGAGAAAGAAAGAAACCCCAATGCATGGGAAATTTAGGTATAAAGTAATCCCCTGTACCTTATTGTTATGCAATAAATGTAAGGAAACAAGGACATTGGATATTCAAAATTAAAGATTTGAGTTTGGGGTAAGAACATTGTGGGTACTCTGAATCAAAATGAGGGACCAAAGATGAAAGGGTTCTTAGATGGTAAGAAAAAAAGTGCCTAGTAAATATTCAAAAGCACAGAATCTGAGAAGCTGAAATACCTCTCGGTTGGGAAAATAGAGGCAGGAAACCAATCACAAAATGGCTTATTGACTGTTTTCTGTTCCTTAACCCACTATGGAGTATGCTTATGGAATTAACACTAGGGCGAATCTGATGTAATAGGAGGCAGGATACCTTTGCACCCTTTTTCTTTTCAGGATCTTAGAGTCAATCGCCAGTGACTATACCACTACTACTTCTACTAATAATAATGTCATTTTGAAGAAAGAAACCTCATGTTTAGAGAGATCACTGGCTAAAGGTCTCCATTTCAGTAGGTGTACCTACATACTCTGAGAGCAATGAAAAGACCCACCATTGCATTACTGGAATGACCATTTGTTGGAACCCTGGCCTCCTTAAGAGTCACATGGAAAGCCATAAAGACATTACCCATTGGTATTTGACTCTTCTAATTTGAAGTTCTTATGATTACACAGAAGAAAAACTATTATTCTATGATATTCTACCAAAAGACCAAATTATATAATGCTCTTTGCTCCTCTGAAAATAAAAAGCCAACAGAAAACTGGTACCGGATGGTATATTTGCATTGTGAAGTTCACAAACTAAAACACAAAGTCTTGTATTTGTAGGGATAAGCTGTTACGGGTTTTTTTTCTTTATTTTATTTTTTTTAAGATTTTTTAATTTATTTACCTGACAGGGACAAAGCGAGAGAAGGAACACAAGCAGGGGGAATGGGAGAGGGAGAAGCAGGCTTCCCGCTGAGCAAGGACCCCCCCCCCCAGAACCCTGGGATCATGACCTGAGCCGAAAGCAGATGCTTAATAACTGAGCCACCCAGGCACTCCCTTTTTTATTCTTTTTCTTTTTTAAATTTTATTTTATTTTATTATGTTATGTATTTTTTTTCTTTAAATGGAAAAGAGCCATATAATTCCCTTTGACATTAGAACTTTGAGTACATACATATCCAAAAATTCTGAAAACTTAATTTGATTTCTCTCACTGTAGAAATAAATAAGAAAGTAAATTAGGACAGTTTTTAACATGTATTTTTTTTTCTTTTTTTAGTTAGAACATGCAGTACAATTAGGAATGTTAGGGGTTTTTCTTAAATCCTCCCTAAATGCTTGATTATTGGATAAATCCTTCCACATCTAAAATCTTAAGTGATTCTGTAACCTGTGATTGCAAAATTATGAGGGAGTTTCCCATGTATACCACATCCTCTGACAAAAATATTTTCCACAAAAAAAGTATAACCTCTTGATACCTCTCTAAGAAAGGTCTTTTCCCACGAGTGAACTTCTGCCTAATCTAGAAATTTCTAAAAAAGTTTATGTTCTGAAAAGTTAACTGAAACCTGGATGATGAAGTTTGTATAGTGATCATATTAAAGATAAATTTTACTGATGAGTTAGCCTCTAACAAAATTTGAGTGTTTATTTTATAGTCCTAAACAGAAATCACTATACTTTGGCATTAATAAGTAAGTCTGATTGAAACAGAAAAATATGGCTGATGAATTCAAAATTCTATTATTTTTAGAAAATTTGAGTTAGTTTCCCTGGCATTTTCAAAGTTTATTTATTTATTTATTTAAGTAATCTCTACACCCAATGTGAGACTCAAACTCACAACCCCAAGATCCAGAGTCGCATCCTTTTCCAGCTGAACCAGCCAGGCACCCCCTTCCCTAGCATTTTGAGCCCCTGATGTTTTATTTCCTGACTATCCATTACGGTTTTAGTTTATGTTTGAACATAATGATTCTTCAAAGAATTAACAGAATTTAATATATACATAGTGCCTGTAGCCCTAATATAAACCACTCTTGGTTTAAGCATCCTCTTCAAAAGGAAGCTTCTAATCCTCTACTTTGAGCCACATCATTTTTTCAAAATCTGTTTCTGCCTTCACAGTTTCAGATGATAGTGAACTCCCCACAAGTACCACTCTGAAGGCCTCGGAGAAGTCTACCATGGAACAGTTAGTGGAAAAAGCTTGTTTCAGAGACTATCAGCGTTTAGGTCTGGGAACCATAAGTGGCAGCTCTTCTCGCTCAAAACCAGAGTATTTTCGAATCACTGCCTCCAACAGGATGTATTCACTGTGCCGGAGGTAAGTCTGTTAGTGGGCTCCAAAAAGACGCCTTCCCTTTCTTCTGCTTTGTCTTGAATGGGCTATTTGTCATCATAACCCAAAGGGAGAAAAGCAGGAGCAGGGTCTCCAGGGATATGTGTGTTTCAGGGACATTTTTTAGCAGCATGAGCAGGCATCTCCTTGGCATTCTCAGAAGTATAATTATATCAATGAATAGTGCCTAGATTAGAGCAAAAGGTGAAAGGTAGAAGTTTTTGTCTTCTTTAGGATTTTTTTTAGTTGTCTTTCTCCTCCCATTTGCATCTTTTCTACCATGACTGAAGATAACTTGAAATAAAGACAGGATTTTTCCAGGCAGATAAGAGAAATGGTCTGCTGTAGGCCAGGGGTCTACAAAATTTCTCTTTAAAGGACCCAATAGTATGCATTTTCAGTTTTGCAGACCATACGGTCTCATTGCAGCTGCTCTGCCACAAAAGCAGCCATAGATGGTAAATAAATGAGTGGGCGGAGCCTGTTCGGGCCCACACTTTATTTGTTGACCCAAGTGTAGACAGGGTTTTCTTATGCTAATTAGAATATTTTCAAGGGATATTAGAGAATGGACATGAACATGTTTTCTTCTATTCTTGTCATTTCTCACTGTTTCCTCTATCAGTTAAGTTCTATTCCATGGTCTATTTTATATTTATTAAAACTACATTTCCACTACCCACAAGTTTAAGCATTTTCATCTCCAGGTAAGTTGTTTCCTTTGTATTCATAAATTCCCAGTTTGATTGAATAGAATAATGCTATGAAAGTACTTTGTATATTGTCAGCCTTGTACATATTTTAGAAAGTTATCTTAATGTTACTATTAGTTTCAACCCCTCTGATCCTGAAAAGCTATAGATATCTTATTTTAAATGACAGTTTAAATTTACAAATACCTGACCACCCAACACATGAAAAGATGCTCAACATCACTCATCATCAGGGAAATGCAAATTAAAACCACAAGGAGATATCACCTCATACCTGTCAGCATGACTAAAGTCAAAAAGACAAGAAACAGGTATTGGTGAAGATGGTGGAGAAAAAGGAACCCTTGTGCACTGTTGGTGGGAATGCAAACTAGTACAGCCACTGTGGAAAACAGTATGGAGGTTCCTCAAAAAGTTAAAAGTAGAGCTACCCTATGATCTAATCATACTACTGGGTATTTACCCAAAGAATACAAAAATACTAATTCAAAAGAATATATGCATCCCTATGTTTATAGCAGCGTTATTTATAATAACAAAATTATGAAAGCAGCCCAATAGATGAATGGATAAAGAAGATGTGTATGTGTGTGTGTGTATGTGTGTGTGTGATGGAATATTACTCAGCCTTAAAAAGGAATGAAATCTTACCACTTGCAACAGCATAGATGGATCTAGAGAGTATAATGCTAAGCAAAATAAGAGAAAGACCAATACCATATGATTTCACTCATATGTGGAATTTAAGAAACAAAACAAATGAACAAAGAAAAAAACAGACTCTTAACTATAAAGAACAGACAGATTGTTACCAGAGGGAGGTAGATGGAGGGATGGATGAAATAGATGATAGGGATTAAGAGTACAGTTATCTTGGGGAGCCTGGGTAGCTCAGTTGGTAGAGCATCCAACTCTTGATCTCAGCTCAGATCTTGATCTCAGGATTGTGAGTTCAAGCTCCACATTGGTCTCCATGCCGGGTGTGGAGCCTATGTTTAAAAAAAAAAAAAAAAAAAAAGAGGAAGAAGAGCAAACATACTCAAACGCAAATATATGGGATTGGAGGTTGGGAGGTTTCTAACATGAAATCTCTTTGGAATAATATTTCTAAATAAACTAAAGGAAATGACTCTGAAACCTGCCTATCTTCTTGTGTTTCCTAATCTATAAAAACAAAGTACTCCTGTCTGTTTTGTATTTTCCCAGCGTCATATCCTGTAACTATGAGCTAATCTTTTTTAAAAAATTATCAACATGTAGTGTTAATATTTAAACTTATTTTGACATTTGAACATACTGTTCTCATACCAAAAATCATTTGGTTTTGATTTTTAGTTCTTTCACCATCTCAGGCAGGCTAATACTAGTGTACTCTGTTCTCACTTGTCATTTCAGCAGACTATTGAATTGATAATTTGGCTTGTCATCCTCATAAAGTTGATATTAATCCAGTAATCTTACAATCTTTATTTCAAGTTGACAAAAAGTAGTGTATAAGGCAAAGGGAATCATCAGTTTAACAGAGGCCTTTTTAGTAATTCTACATAGGATTTTTATTTTTCTAAGTTTAGGTTATTCCACACAAGTCTGCAGTGTCACTAAAGGGGACTTATTTCAAAAAAGACTACAGATTAATGGATTTATTTAGCTGTTTTCACCATCTCGGCTGGTTCTTCTCAACCCCTGGAGAACTGAGTTGAAACTAAGTTCCATGTTTAAAAAAAGTATCTTAACCTTCAACCAGTATGTTTCTGAGCCTTAGAAAATTATGGGATATGATGATATTCGTGTTCTCATATTCTCTCTCTCTCTTTCTTTCCCCATTTCTTTCCTGTTCTTCCCCCCCCCCCCGCCCCCAATCCCAATCATTCTCTTTCTCCTTTCCATGTCCCTGAAGCTATCCTGGCCTTTTAGTTGTACCTCAAGCTGTGCAAGACAGTAGTTTACCAAGAGTTGCCCGCTGCTATCGACACAATCGCCTGCCTGTTGTATGTTGGAAGAACTCAAGAAGCAGTACCCTGCTTCTCCGATCTGGAGGATTCCATGGGAAGGGAGTAGTTGGTCTTTTCAAATCTCAGAACTCCCCTCAGGCAGGTAAGCATCTCTCTACAGCACAGTTATGATCATTTCACTTCAGAGAATTCCTAAAACTAAAGGAAGTAATATCTGGGAATGCCAATTGTGCCCTTATATTGAGCCTTCTCTCACACGCAGGCTTTCCACTGTGCAATATAAATCATGTACTACTTGACAATGTGGGGTTACACCTTGAATTTGACATCTTGCTTAGTATGTCTGTCTATATTTGGATTTTAATAGAAATCATCATAATAAAGCCTTTGGTTCTAGGCTATTTTCATTTCAGCAAACCAAAGTATCCACAGATGGAAACTAGATTATGCTACTCTTTCTCTTTCCTTCTGGGAAGCATCCAAATGTATTTAACAGCTTCAGAGGCAAGTAGGGATTCTCTGTCCCATGTAATATGAGATATTTTATCTCATTCCTACAAGTCACATGCACACACACAAACAAGTCAGCAAACTAATGACCAAAATGCTGCCTTTAAAGAAGTTCTCAAGCAAAGGATATTTTAGGAAGCTAGAGGGAAGCCAACTTAAGAAAGCAGATAGTACTGCTGTCCTTTTTTCTGAGGATATTTTTAAGCACTATGTTTGAGGTCTTGAAGTTAGTCAGGAGCTATATTTTGCTGACTTTTCCTGTAACTTCTAGTTTATAGTAGATGTTCAATAAAATTAAACAATAGACCCCCAAGATATCAGATCCAGTTTAGGTTTGGCTGTGTTCTTAACTCTTTGGAAATGAGGTAAGTCAAGTTCTGTGGGTCAGCAGGTAAAACCATGTACTTTTGTTATCTCCTTTTTATTCTCATCCGTTTTCCTCCTGAAAGTTAAAAGTTGGCCAATATGTCCTTGACCATTCACTTGACTGAGGGCAGCACACACACAACATATCATCATCATCATCATCATCATCATCCCACCTGTCTTGGAGTCTCAACATTGGTATAATTAAACACAATTGGCTTTGAACTATTTGGACACTGGGAAATCCTCCCAAGCCACACAGTAGATATAATAGAACACAGCATATAAGTTACGTAAAGTGAGGGAATCATTTCAGGAGCCATGATAAATATATCACTGAGCTTCTCATTGGAAAAAATTGAAATTATTTTATTACACTGCTTTCTGATATTTTTATTCTAATATAAAAATATTTCGTATTTTTGAGCTCACACATATGCTTACATTTTAATATCTTTGAAATTGGGATGCATCTTAACATTTATGTGATCAGAAAGAATTGTCAAAGTTTAAATGGAAGAATTTTTAATTCTTAGTACATAAGATAATGGTACATCTTATAATTAATGACATCTTAGAGTTTATAAAATACAATAATGGCATCTTAAAGTTTATAAAATATAATTTTGCTAATTATTTTTTTATTCAAGATGTAAGAAAATTTGTTAATACCTGTTGTCCTTCTAATGAGTCCAGCATGATGCCTCTTTAAAGTGCCTGGGCCAGTTTCAGTGATTCTTTGCTCCACACAAACCAGACTCAGACTACCTCCAACCTAGAATTGCATTCATATTTGTTTCCCTCTGTGCATACCCTCTGCCCCTCTCTTAGAAGGACCAGGGAATCTGGCAGTAGCTGTTGCTACCTTCTCCCCATCTTCCTCCACTCTTCCTGCAACAAACCCCTACAAGTTCATGTGCCCTGTTAGACCTGTGTGGCAGAATTAGAAGAAAGCTGCTGGTATGGGGAATTCTCACCTCTGCCCACTCTGGGATGCCAAGGGAACCCACTCCATCCTCTGCTTCCAGACAGTAGCATGGACAGGATAATTGGGGGAAATCATCAAGGAGATGTTGCCTTTTGTGACTCTTCATTTTGAGTCGCTTGTATAATGAGAAGCTACTCCTGTGCTTGGAAGGACAGCCCTGTGCTGGTTTTCCAGACCTGGGCTCTTTCTGGGAGGATGATGAGGCAACCAAGAAGTAGGTGTGGTGAAACCAGTATTAAAGGAGGATAGCCATCTAATAGTTTACAGCTTAAAGTGGGTCTGGTTCCTATATTTGGGTGTGGTAACTTGAAGATTATATACAGAAAGAATAAGATACTTAGGTAGATAGCTCTTTTATTAACATAGAGACTGTTTTATTCACTTTTTCTTTTATAGCTCCTACCTCCTCTTTAGAATCTTCCAGTAGCATAGAACAAGAAAAATACCTGCAAGCCTTACTGAATGCAGTTTCTGTCCATCAGAAACTCAGTGGCAATAACGCCCTTACGGTCATGCCAGCACTTGCCCTGTCTCCAGGTAAGATCTGATAATATTTCCTTCTTGACAACTATGAAAGGTCAGATTCATTCTAACCCAGGGTTAGTCTCTTTAGTTATTTATACTGTTCCTTCCATATGACCCCTTAAAGCTTTACCCTGTGGGGCTATAACTTTAGCTCCTTTTACTTAAAAATCGGCATACCACTGCTAATGTCTAGTAACAGTAACCAAATGTGGGGATTCAATTATTTCCTTTTTAAAAGAATAGTAGGAGTGGGGAACATCAAGTCATCTTTTTTCCTAGAATTGTTTTTACATAGACTTGAACATATTATTACAAAGTTGAATGTATAAGGTGAACCCCTGATTATTTAAATGCATACATAGTAAATCATTGTGTGTAAGTTTGAAATTCCTGAAATTTCTGCAGCCTTTTATGATTTGTAGTACAGTTTGTTTTCACTAGATTTGGATGAAGCCATTAAGACTTGTACTAATATTCTGTTTCAGTTATCATGTGATGGAACCCCAAAGGGTTCATGTAGAGGTAACCCTAATGTGTTAGACACAGGAGCATGTGACTTGAAAAGTTGGTCTCCTTGGCTTAATCAGCTATTTGAATTAGCTCAACATAAGCAGAAAGTGGCTTTTCTTGTAAAGTAACACCATGCATGCCTTGCTTCATTTATCATTAAATTCTCTGATTGCACTTGCCAAACCTAACTCTCTATAATCTTGCAAATGTGTGTATCTCTGAGGAAATAGTAACAGTGCCTTGTTATCTCTGTTAAAGCTGTGAGTACTTAAAAAGTACAATGTTTGGCAGCAATTAGACATGCTACACATGAAGATAACTTTTTGTCATTTGAGTAATGTTAACCTGAACGACATGGTTTTTGTTCTTCTTTTTGGCTGACTTTCAGGGACTGAAAGGAGGACTTCAAGAATGTCCACTGTGCTTAAGCAGGTAGTGCCAGGACATTTGGATGTAAACCCATCCAATAGCTTTGCTCGAGGAGGTTAGTAAGATTGATTTTATAACTGAGCACTGATACGACCTTAAAATCAGAAAACTTTAGATAGTGATATTTTAAATCAACTAATTATGGTTCAAATTGTTCTTAATTACCCTTTCTAAAAAATAAATTATCCAATTTGTTACTGGTGTCATGACAGATGAGTTTAGCCTTCTGGAACAAGAGGCATAATAATTGCTGAAATCTTAGATATTGATGAGTTTGGAAGCCGCGGGAGGTAAGGGGAACATGTCTAAATGGTCAGCCCTGCGAATAGCCTACAATGCTTCAGGTTTGCAGGGTAGCAAAGCTGATCACAGAACATAAGCAGCTAGAGAAGAATAATCTGAGACCCAAAGAGTTGTGCCTCCCCAGTGTCTGTAATTTTTACTCCTATTCTCTGAAATACTAGGTTAGGGAACAAAAGAGAATGATATCCAGGTTACTCTTTTTTTTCCTCTGGGCTTTCGCTGCTGGCATAAGGAAGCAGAGAAAGGCCTGTATTTGCTCTTTTAGCTCCAGAGGTGGTCCATTTTGGTCTCTGGAGATTATGTGAGATTCTTTTACGTTTCAGAGGAAATTCCAAAGCAACTATCTTGATTGTAAAATCTCCTACTTCACACTGGATTCATAGAATCTTGGGCTTTTCCTCTCACTCCCATGCAATGCTGAATCCCCTTGAAAACATACCAAGTGAATGATCCAAGTTACTTGAACATCATCAGTAATGAGAAACTCATTTCTTCCTAAAAGTAGTCCCTTGCATTTGTAAGCAACTCTGTATTTGTTAGAAAATTCTTTCTCATATTGATCTAAAAATCTGCCACTATGTGACTTTTACATATTGGCCCTAGCTCTGCCCTCTAGAGTTAGAAAATTCTAAATCTTGATCTCCATACTACAGCCCTTCAGATTTAAAAGCTGGTATCATCTTTTCGCTCTGAGAACTTTCATTAACTCCAAATACCCCAATTTGAATGGTTGCCTTCTATTTACCATCTTTGGCACTCAATGAACTCTCCATAGATTTGAACTCATGTAGCCTCAAATTACATTAGATATGAGGATGGGCCCATCACTAGGTTGACCCATACTGACATTAATATCACTTGAAATCTCTTCCCATGTGCTGTTGTTCTTAACAATATATAGTACTAGCCTTGAGGGTTGATTTTTGAACCTAAATATACTATGTACTGCACCTACAAAATTCCATCCTCTTTTATATGGACTATTGTTTTAGACTTTGGATCCTGATTCTGTCTACCTATGTATTAGCCTCTTGTCATGCATCAGTTTGACCTCTGCTGTAATGTAATTTGTTGTTTAAAAAATATTGAACAAGCCAGACCTAAGGGCAGAAGTCTTCATCAAAATAATTTAGAAGCCTGGGGCGCCTGGGTGGCTCAGTTGTTAAGCATCTGCCTTCGGCCCAGGTCATGCTCCCAGGGTCCTGGGATCGAGGCCTGCATCGGGCTCCCTGCTCCGCGGGAAGCCTGCTTCTCCCTCTCCCACTCCCCTTGCTTGTGTTCCCTCTCTCGCTGTGTCTCTCTCTGTCAAATAAAATCTTTAAAAAAAAAAAAATTTAGAAGCCTCCCTGAAGAAAGAGATTGTCTCTTAATATATACTGGTTAAAAGTCCTACTAAAACCCATCTGGCCCATATTTCTAAATCTCTGCCAATCTTTTTAATTCGATATTTTCTACTCTTTCCAACTGTTAACTATATCACAAAAGATTATATGTTTAGTTTACCATGACTCATTACAGGAATTAGTGCCTTTTCCTGAGTAATCATAAATTATCCATTAGTAATCCATCCTAGAATTTGGTTCAGAATCAACATAAAGGAAGGCTCTATTTCACAAAATTCACTTTTTCCCCTTTGAAGACCAAGATTACTACGCACATCTTCTGGCAGTCATACTGGTTCTTTAGATACTTTTTTTTTCTACCCATCAGAATATTCTGCAATTGCAGGATTTCCTAATAGCTTTCAACCTTCTTCACTCATCTTCTGAATTAGGATTTCAGGCCTGAAGGTCATTGTCTTAGTTTGCTAGGACTACTATAACAAAGTTCCACAAACTGGTTGTGTTAAACAATGATTGTCTCATAGTTCTCTGGAGACTAGAAGTTCAAAATCAAGATGTTATCAGGATTGGTTCCTTCTGAGGGCCATGGGGCAAAATCTGTTCCATGCCTCTCCCCTAGCTTCCGGTGGCTTGCTAGCCATCTTTGGCATTCCTTAGCTTGGTAGAAGTATCACCCAGATACCTGCCTTCATCATTATATGATATTCTCCCTAGGTGTCCATCTCCAAATCTTCCCTTTTTATAAGGACACCAGTCATAATAAAATTAGGGGTCCATCCCCCCCCAGTATGACCTCATCTTAACTAACTACATCTGCAATAACCCTATTTCCAAATAAGATAACATTCTGAGGTACTGGGGGTTAGGACTTCAACATACAAGTTGGAGCAGAGGCATATAGTTTAACTCATAATAGTCATAAAAAGCTTTCCTCTGAATTTTTAAAATACCATTGTTTAAAAGTTTAAGATACATACCTCATTCTTATCATTTCTTGGTGAATTTGAACCAAAAAAATACTGCAGTGACTGTCTCCTAAGGTTCCTGCCTGCTATTCCCATTGTCAAGAGCTCCGATCAGAATTTGGCTCAAAGTTGCAGTTCCCCTTATTGTTTTGTTTACCATCTGAAAGTTTATATTGTCAGCAAGGCATGTCAACAGTTTTTCTATGCTCTGCTCTTGAATTTTGCCTTTGTAAATTTCATCAAGAACACATTATTTATTCCTCCATTTGGCCAGATGACTTGTAAGATAAATTTCAGGTACAAAATTACCTCTTCTATCTTAGTACCTAAGGCTCATGGATATTCACCAAAATGTTTCACCTACATTATCTTCTCTTATTTAATACTGGCCTCAAACTCAGCCTTTTTTATGCAAGGGGATCCCCATTTGTGGTTACATTCTAGTCATGACTTCATTCTTTGCTATTCTCAAAGGTACCAAAAAGGCTATATTTACCTCTTAGGGTCAAAATCTCCTATTTAATTTGTTTCTGACCCATTCTATGCATAATGAGGCCATAATTATTATTTCTGACACCCTTCCCAAATATTTTCTTCTGAAAATTACTATGAACTTAGTGTGTTTCCTTATGACAGTTTTTTGCCCATCATCCTGGTATCTTAAACTAGGATCCAGAAACACAAACCTTATTTTTTTATTCCATCTCTTAATTCTTTTCTCCCAAAGCCTCCCAAATCTTCCAGCGTCCCAGTGGTTAACTGGAAGATGAGATACTGCTGTTTCCTGGCACCTTCAACTTCTTCCCTGATCCCTAGAGCTGCTTCCTTTGTCTCTTCGAACAGTATCATCCTCTTCACATAGAGTAGCAGGAATGGACTGGGCAAGCAAGTTTGGGAAGTCTTAGAAGATTCCTTATTAACATGACTGTCACAGGCAGACACACACTCAGACGGGCCAGGGCAAGACAAGGTGTAGACACTTGCACACCCTGTAAATAGTTCATTTCCTTGTACCTCCCCTCAGTGAGAGTCTCTTCATTTTTCCAGATAGCTAGGCACACTTCTCCAGAAGTTCTTCATCTATCCTGTGTGGGAAGAGCCTCCTATCTCTAAATCTTCCTCTTAACCTTCTCCTTTTTTCCTCTTCTCTGTATTTTTGCTCTTTTCATTTCTTTCATTGTCATAATCTTGGGTCCTCGTTTTCTTCTTAGGTTATTTTCACCATGTGCCTTTCTCACTCATGATGAGCCAGAGTTTATATTAACCCCCACCTTCTCCATCACCCTTTTTTCAGTCAGGGCAATCACTTTGCATTCTGTGTGCCTGTTGATGAGTTCCTAAGGCAGGGGAAGCAACCTCTTTACACAAGAACTAGTTAAGAAAAAGTGAAGATGTGAATAAAGCACGTTGCTTTTCATTTGAAAGTAAAATCACTTTTGAGCCCTATGCAGAAAGCACATATACTTATAACTTGGATAAATTATTTTGTTGACTAGAAAAATGTCATGAAAGGGGCATCTGGGTGGCTCAGTCAGTTAAGTGTCCAACTCTTGATTTCAGCTCAGGTCTCGGTCTCAGGGTTGTCAGTTCAAGCCCTGCCTGGTGTGGAGCCCACTTTAAATTGATTAATTAATTTTAAAAAAGAAAATCGGTTCTGCCTCTTAAATACAAAAATATAATAATAGTTCAGTGTATTTGAGAAGTAGCCACATGGAGGCAGCCTTTTAATTTTTCATCCTTTATATTTCCATGGCCCTTTAAGTTTCTCTACATGTGATAGTTTATCCTTATAATAATCTCTAGGATACATATTTTGAGAGGCTCTGAGAAATGAAGTGACTTGGCCAAGATCACTTAGCAACTAGCATAACTGGTACTGGGATTGGTTCAGTCCGTTTCATTGTAGCCATAACTGAATATAGCGTGTACCTCATGCACTGTGCTAGGCATAAGGCCACCTTGATAAATTCAGTCCCATCCCCACATCCAACCCAAGCATCTCTTTCCTCTTTTCCTTTGGCCTGAACAGAATGGAGGGAACAATACCCATACTTAGGAAACACTCATGTTTTAAACAGCAGTGCATCCCCATTGGTGGGATGGGCTGCACCACTTCTTCCCTGAAGCAATCCGCTTAGCCAAACCCTGCTGGATGGTTCCAGGGCCACATGGTTGCTTACATGACAAGACACTAAGAGTTTGATTCAGACCACAGTGCTACCACTTAATGTGTGATCATTAAGCAATTTAGGAAACCTCTTAATGCTCAGTGTCCTCATCTATAAAGCACAGATAATAAATAGTATCTAACTTTAGAGTAGTTATGAGGAATAAATGAAATAATAAATGTAAAGCACTTAACTTATTAACTGGTTCATAATAGGAACTCAGTCAATGTTAGTTCCATGATTGTTGTGGTGGTTATTAGTTATAGTTGCCTAATACTCCACTGAACTGGGAGAAAAGTCTACATTTGCATTTAAATTACCTTAAACCAGGTTGCTCCTCACAGGCCTAAGGCAAGAAGATAGAAGACATCTGCTCTAGGTCTAGGCCAACAACTTACAAACTTTTTTTATCGTGATTCATAGTTAAAAATATATTTTATATTACATTATAGAAGTATATCAGGTAACACTAAGTCACAATGCAAAATGTATATATACTAAAACAGAAGTTTCATGAAACAGTATTTATCTGTACCACATGCAGTGTACATAGTATTTTCAAATTCTAATCTATTTCACTTCTTTAAAAATACCAACTTGACCTACTAAAGTGATTACAAAAACCACTAAGGGGGGGTGTAATGCCTTTGGTTAACATGACTGCCAGATGGGATTACTGTCCTCAAAGCCCTCTGCTGGCCCCATATTAGTACAGGCCATGTGCTCATGTTGATTTTCAGCTATGTGATGAACACTTGGCAGTTTTTCATTAATGAGCCTCTACTTGGGGAAGTGCTTATTTTTTTTTATTAGTTAATACCCCTCTTTTCATTCTCTCGGGGCAAGTAATCAAGAGTTGAAGATACAGTAGAAGGACCATGACAACTCCAAATGTATCAATTTTCAAAAGAAAATAATCAACAACTGTTTTTAGTACCTACATGTTAGGCTCCCAGCATGAATACAACAATAAATATTTAGGTCCCTACCCTTTGGAGCACAAAATCTAGTAGAATAAAATGTGCAAAATAATCACAGTACAGTGTGATCACAGTTCAAATAGAGCTGTCTACAACCCTGGGGACAGTGAGGAATGCTTTTCAGAGGAGTTCACATTGTTCCTGGATCTTGAGGGATAAGGAGTTTGTCAGGTAAAGAAATGTGAGAATCAGTTCCAGGCAAAGGAACTAACATACAAAAGTGGTAGATGTTCAGGGAACAGTATCTCAGAATCAGGAACCAACCAGTCAAACTTCACCATAAGCATTTAGGGTCCCATATTCCTTTAGGAAATCTCAAAACCTTAGCAGAAAGGAGAGGAGCTGGCCAGCACACAGGAGGCCTTGTGCCTTTACCATGTTGTCCCATGGTCTTTGTTCTATCTTGCAATAGAATTCCTTGTGTGCAATCAGCCAGTGCCTCCGCAACCCTTAGCTTTCTGAATTCCTTTGGCCACTAAAGCCATTAATGCCCTTCATTTTTTCTAAAGGAGTGAGGCAGAAATGAAAAAATGCTACTAATGATTTTTCTTTTATCAAACTATGTCATATGCAGTTTTGCAATATATAGCTTAATAATACTGCTGTTAACATTTTCAATCCTGAATAAATGCAAAATCATTTTCCCTAATTGACTTGAGCAGTTCCTTTGCTCAGGCAATAATAGAACTGTGACCTGCCGCTCACTGCTGTTGTCACCACCAGTTGAAGTTTGCCACAGTCACGGAGCACTGTTTTTCTGTCGGGGGAAAAAAACAATATTACTCAAATTACAAAAGTATTATCTCTAATACTGCCTATCATTTTGGTGCAAGTAGGGATTTTAGGAGAAGTCATTACTTCAGTCATCACAAGCTATATTTTTTAGTGGCATTGGGGATTGTCACAGGACCATGAATTCTTGCTGCTCATACCATCTATTAAAAATAAACATAATTTCAAAAGGAAAAGGAAAAAAAGATAGTGTGGCAAGGCTTGATGCTGTACTGCAAAAACATGCCCTTAGTTATTCCAAATGGTTACAAGAGCTTCATTCTTGATGTGATGACCTTGCTCAAAGAACAAACGTGTGGAACAACACGTAGCATTTGCCAATCCATCAACCTCCTTAAATACTAGGGCCAATGCATTCCTAACGTTTACACCCCACCCCCAATTCCTTAATTTTATTATATAAATTTGTTTCTCACCAAATGACAATTTTCAAAAGCTTATTATTCCATTTGGTATAATTTGTTCGTGGCACTCTGCTGTGCTGTCCATTTCATTGTGCTTATAATATATATAATCAGGTGCTGACATTTCATTTAACAGGCGCTCAGTTCATCTTTTTTGTGTGACTGTGCAGCTTTTTGTTAATCATATTTTCTACTTTTATTATATTTACATTTTCCCCCTATGTTAACTTAATTTCAAAAATTAAATAACCTATTCTTCTCTTACTCAATTTGCTCTGATGTTTGCTGCTATCTACATTTCATTCCTCCTTCTGTCTTTAATCTCACTTACCAGTGCATGGGTACAGAGATAAATGTTTTACTCAGTCAAATCCCAAATCTTCAACTAAGGGAAGAGTCCATAATCAAGGTACTGTATTATCTGTCCTGATGTGTCACTCTTTTTAACCATCTTCATATGAAAGCATATTTGTTACAAGTGACTTTTTTCACATTTGTTTGTCAAATTATGTCCTTTATTTTCATCCACATTCTGAATTTGCTCTGTGATTCCATTTATAAACACTTCCCGTAATATCTAAGACAAACTCATAGGTTACGTAGAAAGATTCATCCATGTTAAGCAGAAATCACCTACAAAACCTTTTCTTGGGAACTGGTCTCCTAACTCTATAAATGCTTATAAAGAGCAAAGCAGATGAGACAAACATTATGGTGACTTTCGGTCACCTAGAAACATGGATTGATTTAACATTTGGCAAATATTAAATAAAGCTTCTCAAAGAGCCTTTCTAAATCTAGAGAAGAAACTTCACTTTAGGGAAGCAGTGGCAGTGTCCTCTACCCCAATGACCCCATCACCAGCATGAACACCATATGGACCTTTCTAAGGGGCTCTGTTGTTTTGAAGGTACTACAGTGTTAGTCAAAGTTTGAGGCTTAATATTTGCCTTTGTGTTTAGATATTGAATATTTAGTATTCACTTGCATGTGGAAATTCTTGATTTCTCTAATTTATATAAGGTCAATTTATAACATGAGATTCTTCTAGCAGCTTAGCTTTGGCCTTTCCCTTAGAAGACATCTGCTTTTGACTGAAATTTTAAATAAAGCCTCCTAAGTATCAATGAAATGCACATTACTAAATTTATAACTTCTTACTATTTTTCATGGATACTGGGACAAAAAGATGAGAATATAATATTTGCTGGTTTAAAATTATGTCATTTTGGCATGACACACAAATATTAATTCTAAATCCAGCCTCCGATTTTAGTAGGTATAGTAAAGTTCTAATTTATTACTTAATGTACATTTCTTGTTGTGTTGACTGGCTAAAGCAGGGAAGTGTTCCTTACACTTTTCATGAAACCCTGAGAAACTGAGTCACTCCGTGTTATCTTGTTGCCTTCTGCCCACATTTTTTTGTTTCCCTGTGTCATGCACTCTTTCTATTTATGATCTCAGCATTCATTTATAAACACTGACTTTACATCAAAAGGCAAAAATAGGATTGACTTGGGTGACTTCTTAGATCCCTCCAACCCTAAGATTGTGTGATTTGGAAATGCTGTATTGAATAATGCTTATATGTTGCAAAAGTAAACTACAAATGACCAATATGATCCATGATTACTTAGATGAATTAATTTGCTATTACCTCTAAAACTGTATCTACAGAGCATGCATCTTTTTCCCTGTTCAGTGGCATTCCCACATCAGATTATCTCACTCAATTATTTTGGCTTTTGTGAAGGTGTATGGGCAAGTCTTCGCTCTAGCACTCGCCTGATCAGCTCTCCAACATCTTTCATTGATGTTGGTGCCCGGCTGGCAGGCAGGGACCACTCGACCTCCTTTAGTAACAACACCTACCTGCAAAACCAGCTCTCGAAACGCCAAGCAGCCCTTTATATATTTGGTGAAAAGTCGCAACTAAGGGTAAGATTTCTTTTTCTCACTTGGAAGCTTTATGGGTAGACGAAGGCAGTTTATAAAACTTACCTCAAACCAGCTTTTCTAGAAATTTCGTTTTACAGCATAGAGTCTTAACCTGGAGTTAATAATCAATCTAGAAAATTTTTTTAGCTCATATATATGTATGTATGTATTTCTAAATATACTTTAAAAAATCAAACATCAGGAATATTAGGAACTGTACCTACAAAAAAGAAATAAGGCTCATTCAGGCTGTGTTTTTCCATTGTCTTAGTTCAGCTTCCATAGGAATCTGTACCCTTGGCAAAACAGATCCCTATTGATAAAGAAAGTTACAGGGAGGTAGGAGAGTGAAAAGAAGACTATGGCACTGCATATGGAGACGAGGGAAGGCCAAGACTGTTTTCTAAGCTTAACTTTTTAAAAACTTTGTAGGGCTATGTATACAGAGACACATGTCCTAAGGCAAGTCAGAAATTTCAAACTATTAGATGCTAATCAACTTTATTCTTACTTTTGAATGATTATACTGAAGAGCTGAAGACTATGCTCAGGTCCTATAAATTGTAAAGATAGTCTCTACCTCCAAAAGCAACTATTCCTCGGGTTTGTTTTAGCAATTCATACATTACAAAATAAATTTCATTACCACTGATAGGTTTGTGGGAAATAAAAGTATTTGTTAATTCAGAAATCCCCTCAAAGTTTAGCCCAGTGCTCCAGTCAGCACTGGACAATCTAGACAGACCTTCAGTTGAACTGTGGAGCTGGGGCTGTGAGCAGGATCCCACACGCTTGCTTCTCAAGATGCCAGTGACTGAGTCATCTCTTCTCTGGCAAGCTAGCTTTGCTCGCTCTTCTCCCACTGCCAGGCCTGCTGCAATCACTTAGTCACAACCTTTAGGGTAGAGGGCATGAAACTGCTGGGTAATGCTCCATTTTTAAGTATGCACACGTGTCTTCTGATACAGCAGAAAACTTTATATCCAGAAAATAGTTGGAACACTTTTCAACAGTAACCCAGGGCTGCCTGTCCAGCCTCTTTGGCACCAGTATCTTTCCCAGAGCACAGACTTTCCACACTTCAGCACACCACTAATTCATGACCTGAATCACTCTCCAAGCTTTGTCTCCTAAATTCTCACCTCTGCCATTGCCTTTGCACGTCAGTCCTCAGACGAGCTGTGTGATCATGCATATATGAGTAAGAAGGACTGACTCCTTGCGACTCTTCCTTTTTCTCCCTCCCTCCCTTTCCCCCATCGCTCTCCTTCCTTCTTTCTTTTTCTTTCTTTTATCCATAAAGTATTTTATTTTAAAAACATAATTCTACCATCCCGGCACAGTAATTATTAGGATTTCTGTATATTCCATTCAAGCTTTCCTTTTTATTTATTCAACTGTATCTGTGGAGTGTAGGTCCTTATCTGTCTGATGTGTGCCACATTCTGGCTAGCACAGTGCTGTCTAGCTGCAACCCAACACTTTCTACTCCCCACAAAGGAGACATACAGGAAAGTAAGTAAGTAGAGAATGACCAATTCTAAATAATCTTGAATTACCCTTATTTACCTTTTTCAATTTACATACTTTAATACCTTATAGTTAGAAACAAATTCCTTCTGACCTAGGATGTGTCAACACGGTGGTTGATAGTTCCTGGTTCATAAGATAAGCATACGTAGCTCATGTACAGTTGAGAAATGGAAAGGAACCTGGTTTTCCTGGAAAGTAAACTATATTTTATCTATTATAAGTTTAAAAAAAAAACTAACAGATAAGAACTTATCTCAAGAACATGTTTCCATGTTGTCTAATAGTCTTCATAATTACTTTAATCACTACATGGCATCCCATATTGTTGGATTTTTACATCTATCTTCTATATGTAAAATTGCAGTCACATTTACAAGCATATAGTTTTTTATTTTTTTATTGAGATACAATTCAGTGGCATTTTGTTTCTACATTTTAGATTATTTCTTTAGGGTAGCTTCCTTTTTAAAAGAGGAATTATTAAGACGAAGAAGCTTTTTTTCTTTTTTTTGAAACTTTTTTTCTTAATACATATTAAAAATGCTATTTTAAAAAAAGAATTGTTTGCTTTTTAGTTTAAAACTTTAATATACCTTTTTAAAAATACTCTAAAATAACCAATATAAAACATGAAACAGACCCTATGCATAAGTCCTTAGCAACAGTTTTAATTGTGATAAAATACAAATAACACAAATTTACCATATTAATGTGTACAGTTCAGTAGTGTTAACATTCGCATTGTTATACGCCCAATCTGCAGAAAGCAGTTTTACTCTCAGAAAAGCAAATAATCCAATAGAGTAATTTTGGCAGAATGTGAAGAAAGCACAGAGAAATGTGAGAAAACTAATTCATTCTTTGAAACGAAAAAGTTGAGAACTTTTAAATCTTCAGAACTAGGCCACTAGATTATCAAAACAAAATAGACCAAAGGACCATCAGTTTAGCATTTTTAAATTACAAATACAACCTCGTGTGGAATAAATTTCATATGGATTAAAAATGTAAATGATAAAAGTATTCAAATAAATAGAGATTGATACATGTGTCATACTGAGTGGAAAAAATATGTCCCAAAGCTAGAAATCACAAAACCTTTCAGATTTTACTATATATAAAATTTTGTATTATTACCTTTAAAAGAGTAACTACAATGTTAGGGCAGTCTTAGGGTAGTGAGATAGTGATTTTTATTTCCTTTTCAATGTTTATCTCTACCTTTTTTTTTCAATGACTATGTTTCACTTGCATAATAAGAAACAAGTATGTGTATGTCTACAAACTTTAATTTGTAGAGTTCTGGAACCTCAACAGTATATTACCTTTTCATTACCGTGTATATCTTGGGGAGACTTAGTTTACAGTTTTGGATTAATCATGCTGTCCATGTGTCATTGGTTCCTCTTTAGACTTCCAGGCTCATGGCCTTATAATTGGCTTATATATGGTGTTATAAATTCCATCAGATTCCAGCCTACCAGTAGTCTCTCCAAATTCTCAGAATGACAGCAAGCCAAGTCAAACCACAAGACCTTACAAATGGCTCTTTCCAGTAATATTGACACATTAGCTGCATAAGATTGACTTTCTTGACTTTCTTGACCTCTGCAACCTCTGTAGCTACTTGGCCTCAACTAACTGTACATCATTAAGTATTGCCCTGTTAAAAACAGTGCTCTTTTACCTACAGCACTTCATCTGCCTAATTCTCTTCATCTTTACCCACAGAACTTCAAGCTAGAATTTGCTTTAAATTGTGAGTTTGTTCCTGTTGAATTTCATGACATCCGACAAGTTAAAGCCAGTTTTAAAAAACTGATGAGGGCTTGTGTCCCAAGCACCATCCCTACTGACTCAGAAGTGACCTTCCTGAAAGCCCTGGGAGACTCTGAGTGGTTCCCACAGGTAATGTCTGGAGCAGCTCATCTTATAACTCAAGGAAAGAGAAGTCCAATTGGATAAACAGAATTGATATTTGAGGGGTAAAAATATTGTGTTCCCCCACTACCTGACCCTCTCCCCTTCTTGTATGCCCTCCATAAAGGTTTTCCAGTTCCAGGAAACCATGTGATCTATTTGATGGGTCTAGAATTCTTCATCCCTGGGCTTTCATCTCTCTATCATTGCAAACTTGGTCTTCATAGGATGCTAAAGAGGAGGTCTTTATTGTTAGATGGAAACTTTGATATGCAATAAATTTAATCAACAAGTATTTATAGGACTGCTGCTCTGTTGTCAGCAAAGTGAGGATCCAGGACAGAACGTGATTTCTAGATGACTCCAAGAGCCTTTCCCTCTTACTTTCTCACCTCTCATGTGTCTCTGCCTTTTCCATGTGTCTAGATTTTAGATTCACCCTCAGACTAGCCACCAAGGTCAATCAATGCCCTAAAGCCTACTTAAGGTTTAGGAAAAACTGCATATCCTTTCTTCAGCTCAGTCAAGCTTGGGATGTTTTTAATTAAACTCTTATTGAGAAATTAAGGAGAAGTAGATATGCCAGCACACATAACCCTCATTTCTTCCAAACCACAGAAGAAAGGTATTTATGACATGCATGTTTTAGACACTGATGCAGACATTTGGCCAAATGCATCTCTGCGGTATACCCTTCAGCCTTGTCTTTAGGCCACTGATGCTATGCCCATTGTGCCTTTGCCCCCTGTAGCAGTTCCCAGCCCCTCTCATCCCCTGTTCCTATCTGCCTCCAAGCTTCCTGCCTCTCTTAAGGAGGAAAAAGAGTTGTTTGCCATGAGCCAGGAAATAATGGGAGTACCCAGGGCAGTGACTATTCTCAAGATACTTAAACTATTAAAAAAAAAAAAACAAAAAAAAACAGCCACATATACAATTAGCTATAAATCTAGATCAGGATATGTTAATACCTACTATGGCAGTTCAGGATACTTTTGAATACCCATGGAAGGAGCTGATCAAAACTCCATTCCGTCCCTAAGCTATGAGCCTCAGCCCCAAACTGTTCCCACCACCCAACAGATCTGTCTGTTCTGGTACATTGTGTGTTCTGCTTCTTACTCCAAAGTGGGTCCGTACCAGAAGTTGGTGACTAAAAATAGTGGAAAATATTGCCCCGCTTGGGATATTGGCATTTTCAAAGTTAACTTAGAGCAAATGCTAAGCCCAAGAGAATTCAGGCCTAGTAATGGCTGTGTTATAGAACAGTGAGTGAGAAGCTTCCCATTGCTGGAGAGGATATGTGCCTTGTTCCTGGGTTTAAAATAGCCCAGCTCTGTTTAAAATATGGGGACGGGGGTTATTTTGTTTTATGTTAGTTGATGGATTCATTCTACAAATTATATCAAATGATGCTTAAAATATAGTTTTAAACTATAATACACAATTGGTTTTGAATCTGTATGCTTCATTAGGGACTTGAATCTGTTGACTTGGCTTAAAAAGCTGAGCACAAATAGAAGTTTTCTTCCCATTGAATACACAGTGCAGACAAATAAGAGTGTCTTTTTTAAAAGATAAAATTCATTTGTCATAAAATTCAACCCTTTAAAGTGTACAATTCAGTGCTTTTTAGTATTTTCACAGAGTTGTGCAACCATCCTCCTATCTAATTACAGGAAAATTAAGAGTATCTGAAGTAGAATTGACTACATCATAGAAAAACACATTTTAAGTCCAGTAACTGTGTTGGTAGGGCCACTTAGACCCTCAGTCTCTTCCACTCTTTGGAATTCCATAGCTCTTCTACTTGGGGGGGATCATGTACGGCCAGTTTATTTCATTGTCCGTTATTTGAACACATTGTTTTAAAATATGTCTACTTTTGGGGGCACCTGGGTGGCTCAGTCGTTAAGCGTCTGCCTTCGGCTCAGGTCATGATCCCAGGGTCCTGGGATCGAGCCCCCTATCGGTCTCCCTGCTCAGCAGGAGGCCTGCTTCTCCCTCTCCCACTCTCCCTGCTTGTGTTCCCTCTGTCTCTCTTTGTCTCTCTCTCTCTCCGTCAAATGAATAAATAAAATCTTTAAAAAAAATAAAATAGAATAAAATATGTCTACTTTTAAATCATGTCATTATTTCATCTTGATTTTGACAAAGAACTTTAAGCATATAAAACTTATTGTGGTTCTTTTGTCCAAATACTTTATCCCTAACTTGTTTCGTTATCTACGGTTGATAATGAGCCTGTCTGTTTGTGGTGCTCAGAAAATGCCTGGTCTAATTGTGGCCTCCTTTCCTGTCTCCTAGCTTCACAGGATAATGCAGCTGGCTGTGGTTGTATCAGAAGTACTTGAGAATGGTTCCTCAGTTTTGGTCTGTTTGGAGGAAGGCTGGGACATCACTGCACAAGTAAACTATTAAAACATAGTTTTATATAGTTTTAGATTTATATTTAAATTCCGTTGTTTTTAAATTCTGCAGATGAATCTTTTGTATAATGACTAATGTGTTTATAGATAGAGAAAGTCCTATGTTAAAAACCACTTAGTATCCATCAGAGAGCTCTGTGCCCTGAGCTTCCAGGCACTACATAAGCTGGAGCTCTGGCCCCAGGGCATCAGGCTCTCACATGACAGATACACCATGCGAGCATACAAATGGAGCCCTTGATCAGAGGGTAGGACATGGACCATCCTTCTTGGGTTTTGTCAGTCTTTTCCTTGGCTTTCAATAAGCCCCTCCTTTACCAACTCCAGAGTGAAAAAAGGAAAGTGTAAATATAAACTAGGTAAGATGTTCATCTATACCTGCCAAAAAGTAGATAATAGGTTTGAACCGATCCTCTAGCCGTATTAATTAACTTGTAGGAGAGGGCTGCAGACAGCACACTGTTGGGGTAAAGATTAAAATCGTAAGTCCCTGAAAGAAAACATGTAGCCAAAATGAATTTGAGGTTTCGTTTTTACTGTGGAAAGTTTGCAGAATTAATCTGATTGGCTGTCCTGGGGCAGTTAGTGAACAAATTTGCTTGTTCAGGTGACTTTGCCTGCCTTAGTAACAAAATTTTTTCGGGACTGAAAGTAATGAAGTATCCATCCTGCTTGTGCCTTAGGTGACATCCCTGGTTCAGTTACTCAGTGATCCCTTTTATAGGACACTTGAAGGCTTCCGGATGTTGGTCGAAAAAGAATGGCTCTCTTTTGGTCATAAATTCAGTCAGCGGAGCAGCTTGACCCTCAACTGTCAGGGTAGTGGTTTTACTCCAGTCTTCCTGCAGTTCTTAGACTGTGTACACCAGGTAAGTAGAGCAAACTTAAATTGACTTGATATGAAGGAAAGAAAAGAACTAGCATTTATTGCACATTGCAGTGCTGTGACTGGTATCTTCATGTCATGACTCTGATGGACTCAGCCATAAGACTTGCTGAAATCTTAGCAGTGGATTCCTGGGAATAGAGAAGAAAAAGAACTAGTTGGTTTCTGAAACTAGGAGAGCTGAGTTGTCAATTGGGCTGGCCCCCATGTGAAGTGGCCAGCATTCTAAATTATCATCTCCCAAGAAGAGGGGCACACTTGGGTTTGTTGTCCAGGAAGGTTTGATCTATGGTAGAACAGCAAAAATCTCTAGATGATGGCAGGGCCTGAAATCTAGCAGGTGGTCTTCCCAGTTTGGGAGGACCTTAGTTTGTGCCTAGCAACATAGAAGGTAGAGCCTAACCCCTGAGAAAGAATCAGGGCCCAATCGAGCAAGCCTGGAGATTGAGAACACTGGCTTGATTCTACTCAGTGACCTAATCAGGGCTAATCAAGAGACTAGACAGAAACCCAGGTATATAATCCAGTCAGACCCAGTGGGAGCAGGGGGTTAGGGAGATTCGAATGCTCTAGGCTCCCTCCTACCCTCATCTCAGGCACATCAGGTATAAACTTCCTAATGGGGTCTAAATCAGAATTGGGCTTCAGAATTGCAGGGCACTGAGTTTGCTAAATTGGCCTAAGAAAAGCAAGGTTGAAATTTCCAGCTTTGTTTCATCTGCACCACAACAATGAATGGGTTCTGGCATGTCAAACATATTTGTCAGAACAGTGCGCCTCCTTGAAATAGATTGGCCTCAGGTATCTATTGGAAGGAGAGGTGGAAATGTTTTCAGGAGCCAGAACTGAAATTAGGTCTTCTAAAGAGGCCAGGTTGGTGTATGGGTTTTGTTTTGGTTTGGTTTTTTATCCTGTCAATCATTTGATCAGCATAAATTTTAACTTATTTAAAATGTATACAATTCAGTAGTTTTTAGTATACTCACAGAGTTGTGTAATTGCCACAATCAATTTTAGAACATGTTACCACTCCAAAAAGAAACTCTATGCCCATTAGCAGTGACTTTCCATACCCCCACCCGCACCCCATTCCCCACATACACACACTCTGGTGGTTATTTTTGATTGCTCTAATGAGCTTCTTAAAGAAAAGATCTATTGAATGATTTCAATGAATTCTGTCTGAGCAGCATCTGGAGAAGCTGGTTACAAGGTTGAGCTTACATTTTAAATCTTTGCAGCAAATGGTGTATTTGTTTACTATTTGAATATGAGCCTTTTTATTTCATACTCCTTTTGGCAGATAGATGAGGGAGACATTTGGAGCCCATTGTGTCTGAAACAGAAAGCTTAGCTGAGACCAGGGAGAGGAGCAAGCATCTTTTTCTCACATCTAGATAGGTGAAAGCATATGAGTTCTTCATGAAAGCACTTCTTATTATCTTGCTTATTACCTTATATTGCTTACCAAATGCACTAGGCTGTCTACCTTAAACTTACACAGTGATGTATGTCAATTATTTCTCAGTATAACTGGCAGAGATTTGGGGAGGCAGGTAAAAGCAACTACAAACTATACAATTTCATTTATAGAAAATTCTACAAAAGGCAAAACTGTAATCAGTCAGCCTGTATGCTGTAAATAGAGAAATTTTACTATATGTAAATTGTATATCAATGAACTGGAAAAACAGAATTTTAATTAGTAAGTCCAGCATCTCAGTTAACTGGAGTTCCAGAAAAAGAAAAGAGCAGCTATCTAGTTTCTCCAGAGAAAAATTTGTCAGTCTGCTGCCCAGAAAATACTTAAAAGCCTGGCTGCTTGCTCTTTAGAAATAGGGCAGCAAATAGGTCCAGGGAGATCCCTCTTAAGTGTGCAGATTTTTTCTTTTTCTATGCTATTTTCAGTTTCAAGCCTCATCACTAACCCAGTTGTTCCTGCCGTTCCCAAGTCCAGAGCTCATCAAGTTTGTTTTTTTCCAGAGGACAAACTTCTAATCCCTTGCTTTCAAGGAGGCAATCACATGACTACATGGGGTAGGAAAGGATGCTGGATATCTCACCACTTCCTCTATAGACTTACACCTAGTCCTGATTTTTGGCTCCCATTTCACCCCCATATATGTTACTCAGCTCTTGGGCCTCTGAGTCCTGAGCCTTTCTGGGTTTAAAGGGCAAGCTGTTACCTTCTCAAATCATTTTCATCCTACAAGCATCCCAATGTAGCTTCTCATCTTCTATCACTTATTGCTATTCTTCCTTCTATTTTCCTTCGTTCATAAGTGTACTGAATTTTCTTGACCTGCTACTGTCTCCCTTCCCATTCTCCCCACCTCCTTTTAGGTTTTTTGCCTTATAAAAATTCCTTTCCTTTAATTAAGGAAGAGTTGCAGGGGGCTGAGTATGTATGGCCTAATTTGGCTTAAGTTAAATGCACTATTAAATATGTTAAACATCCATGTTCAACTTGCAGAATTCTGCATCCCTAAACATGAGAATCAGCAAAAGAATGCACTCACAGTTAGTAAGAGATGGGAGGTTCTCATAGAAGACATATTGTCCTCAAAAATGAGAACATTATTCTACCCCAAGTATAATAATAATTACTTGATATGGAACACTTATATTTTATTGTTGGGGTAGGAAGGAGTGTGAGTAGTCTAGAATTGGAAAGAATAAAAATAACCTGTATTGTGTGAGTACCCCTTAAGTGGTGTAAACAAAATAATATAAACAAAAGTGAAGTACAAATTATATTCCTGTTGTCTTTAGAATACATTACAATAGATGCTAAAATGATATGTTATCTAAAACATCTTAGGATGTATGTTTGATTTCCAGGAGCTTTTTATTTTAAATGATGAGTTAAAATTCAAATGATCTATATAAATTGAGCTTTAGTTATAACTCAGTTATTTGTAGATGAATGCTTCACAAACTGTAGAAGATAATATTGTTCAGGGCCTAAAGACTTCTTTAGTATTAATTTAAATCTGATTGTACCACATTAAAATTTTTTATAGATTTTTTTTAAAGATTTTTTTATTGGGACACCGGGGTGGCTCAGTCAGTTAAGCGTCTGCCTTCGGCTCAGGTCATGATCCCAGTCCTGGGATCGCGCATCGGACTCCCTGCTCAGCAGGGAGTCTGCTTCTCCCTCTGCCTGCCGCTCCCCCTGCTTGTGTTCTCTCTCTCTCTCACATATAAATGAATAAGATATTTTTGTAAAAAGATTTATTTATTTTAGGAAGAGAGAGAGTGCGAGTAGGGGGAGGACCAGAGGGAGAGAGAAAGAGAGAGAGAGAGAAGCAGACTCCCCACTGAGCATGGAGCCTGATGCAGGGCTCGATCTCACAACTCTGAGATCATGACCTGAGCCAAAATCAACAGTTGGACACCTAACTGAGTCACCCAGGTGCCCCAACATTAAAATTTTTTTAATTAAAATATGAATTTTTAAAAATTTGCCTTAACCCTCTTTTGCCTTAGTACCCTCACACATAATAACCTGAGCGGAGGCAAGTCATGGCAAAGCAAGCATATGACCTTAATTGCAGTATTTAAAGGATGCTTGGCTATGATAGGTATCAGCTTTGGTGAAGCAAATTACTTTGTGCTGAAAAGGGATTGTTTATTCATTCAAAAACAGAAGACTATAGAGGACTGTAGTTAACAAATAGTGCTTCTGACTCTTGCTGACTTAATTATAAGGTAGTGTTTCATCATCTCCTACATTACTAGTTTTAGGCATTAGAAAACGCCTTCTTTGAATACCTTTCAAATGAACACTAGTGCTTTACATGACTCCAGTGTTTGCCAGACAATTCGAATTACTGCTGTCCTCAGTCTCTCAGGGGCACAAAACAGAGCCAGGCCCAACAACATTTAAAAAAAAAAAAAAAAGTGCAAAATTACGCAGCAGCAAGCGAAACTCCCAGGTGGAATGTGTTCACTGCTTTTTAACCATTTCTAACATGCTGAATGCCAAAAGACAGTCTATGGAAATTTGCCTAGACTTGTCCATTAGTACTAGTGGAGTTACAAAGAAAACAGATGAAGCACTGATCTTAAATTAGAACTGCCTCATCATATAAAAAGCCATTGTTTACGCCAGTATATCCAGGTGTCAGATGAATTATAAATGCTAGATCACTGTTTCATAATAGCAACATCTGGCAAATTTTTTGTTGCTTCTAGAAAAATTGGCTTAGTTCAAATGATATCATTACAGGATGCTTCCTTTTCTTAAAATAGTTGAACCAAATTCAAAAAGAAATACATCCAAAATACAAAAATGAAATTTTTACCTAAAATTTATTTTTAAAATATAATACCAAGGGAATAGATATGTATAATATGAACGAAAACATGAAGTATAGGAAAGCATCTCCTCTATTCCAACATTAGAGTAAATCTTTGAGCGTTTCTTAGAACTTTTTCATTATTTCCTACTTTGAGAAAAACAACAGTTATAACTTTGCTTTTGAAGTTTATTCAGGTTGTTTCAAGTTGACTCGCTTTGGTCTGGCTGTGTGATACGGTTCTCCTCACAGTTACCATACGCCAGCACTATGCTAGGTCCTATTACAAAAAGAAAAAATATTTGCCCCTTGAAGATATGAACTTTCCTTGTGAGCACATGTATGAGGAGCCAAGCAGCCCTCACACGGTTTGGTTACTCTAAAATTTATTATGCCATTAATATTGGCAAAATAACCGCAGGTAATGGAGTAATGGTATATTCAAAGTTTCTGGTGTCTGCCCGCTTCCCATTCATTTGAAAACTGGCAGAAATTGATATAATCCAAGCTGTTTTATATCAAAGCAATTTTACATTAAAGTTCTTAATATTCTGAGCGCATAAAATAAATCTGCGTTTACATATCAGTCTTACTTACTAATTTTTGATCTTTCACAAATTATTTAAGCTCTCTGTGCTTTGGTTTCTAGATAGATACATGGATAGATAGCTATCAGAAGGATTACAGATCTTATGTAAAGTGATTGGCACAGTAGAAACTGCACAGTTAATGTTTGTTAAATCTTTATCTTGAAATAACAAAAACCTACATTAATTACCTATTTTTCTAGGGTGTATCTATCATACCCACAATTTTTCCAATGTTGATACCATTCTATATAGGGTCTCTTGTAGCTTAACATTTCTAATTCTTGAAAGCAAAATCCAGTGTTAACTTACTATATTTTATTCCCAAAACATTGATCTTTCCTGGGATTTGAGTCATAGCTTATTTTATGGGCCTTTAAATTTTATAAAGTACTTAGTGACACATGGGCAAAAAATAAGACCCTATAAATTCATGTTTCTCCAAATTCCATTTCAAATTCTCTTCTTATAAATAAGTGAAATTGGCAGGTTTCACTCCATAATGGAAAACAAAACTAAAATACCTCACATATCTTCGTCTTTTAAGTCTGTATATTTTTATCTTCCATCAAGATAAGTATAAAATTATTTTGGACAACAGAAGCCAGATGATGCCTGAGAAAGGCCTAAAACTCTACTCATCAACATATTTGGGGAAATGCTCATATAGAATTAATTTATAGGCTGAGAGGCCTATTATTTCCAATTCTACATAATAAAATAAGGCTAAATGTATCTGAAGCAGATTTGCCTTTAGGCCTCGAAAATCTTGTGGCCAACAATAAAGAAAAATAATGAAACCAAATGCTGTTCTTTAAAAAGATCGATAGAATTGATAAACTTCTAGCCAGACTGATCAAAGAAAGATGCAAAATACCAATAATAGAAATGAGAAAGATGACATCACTACAGATTCTACAGATATTAAAAGGACCATAAGGGAATATTATGAACAATTTTGTACCAATAAAATCAACAATTTAGATGAAATGGACAAATTCCTTGAAAGACACAACCTACCACACTCACTCAGGAAGAAATACATAATTTGAATAAGCCTGTGTCTATTAAGGAAATAGAAATTGTAGTTAAAGTCTTTCCACACTGAAAACTTCAGACCCGTGTAGCTTCACTGGTTAATTTTGCCAAGTATTTAGAAAGAAATAATAGCAATTCTACAAAAACTCTTCCAGAAAATTGAAGCAAAGGGAATACTTCTCACCTCAGTCTATGAGACCAGCATTACCCTGGCCTGACAAAGACAACAAAAGAAAACTATAGACCAGTATCTGTGATGATCACACATTCAAATTTTCTAAACAAAATTTTAGCAAATCAAATCCAACAATATATTTAAAAGATAATATGCCATGGTCAAGTGGCATTTATCCCAGGAATGCACAGTTGGTTACACATTCAAAATCAGTCAAAATAGGGGCGCCTGGGTGGCTCAGTCATTTAAGCGTCTGCCTTCGGCTCAGGTCATGATCGCAGGGTCCTGGGATCGAGCCCTGCATCTGGCTCACTGCTCCACGGGGGGCCTGCGTCTCCCTCTCCCACTCCCTCTGCTTGTGTTCCCTGTCTCGCTGTGTCTTTCTCTGTCAAATAAATAAAATCTTTTTTTAAAAGATTTTATTTATTTATCTCAGAGAGAGAGAGAATGAGATAGAAAGCACGAGAGGGAAGAGGGTCAGAGGGAGAAGCAGACTCCCTGCTGAGCAGGAAGCCCGATGTGGGACTCGATCCTGGGACTCCAGGATCATGACCTGAGCCGAAGGCAGTCACTTAACCAACTGAGCCACCCAGGCGCCCCAAATAAATAAAATCTTAAAAAAAAAAAATCAGTCAAAATAATTCACCATATTAAGAAACTTTTTAAAAAAGAAAAACCATATGGTCATCCCAATAGATGCAAAAAACCATTTGAGAAAATATAACATCCATTCCTTATAAAAATGTTCAGGAAGCTAGAAATAGAAGGGAACTTCCTCAAACTCTAGATAGTATCTATTTTTTAAGAACCTATAGCTAACATCATACTTAATAGTGAAAGACTAAATGCTTTTCCCTTAAGATCAGGAACAAGATGTGGATGTCTACTTCACCACTTCTATTCAACATTGTACTAAATAAAGGTCCTAGCCGTGCAATTAGGCAAGAAAATAATGATAATAAAGACATCCACATTAGAAAAGAAGTGAAATTATCTTTTCACACGCAACATGGTTGTCTATGGAATCTACAAAAAACTACTAGAATAAGTGAATTTAGCAAGGCTACAGAATACCTGATCAATATACAAAAATCACTAGTATTTCCACATACTAGCAATGAATTATTGGAAAATTAAAATGTAAAAATTATTATCTTTACAATAGTATCAAAAAACATGAAATCTAACAATATGTTAAAAGCCTAGAAACTGAAAGCTATAAAACATTACTGAGAGAAATTAAAGGCCTAAATAAATCAAGAAATACCTCTTGTTTTATGGGTCAGAGGATTCAGTATTGTTGAAATGTCATTTTCCCCAGATCACAATCAAACTCCCAGGAGGCTGTTTTGTAGAAATTGGCAAGCTCATTCTAAAATCCATATGGAAATGCAAAGAATCTAGAATAGCCAAAACAACTTTGAAAAAGAACAAAATTGGAAGACTGGCACTATCTGATTTTATTATAAAGCTACAGTAATCAAGATTGTGTGATAATTGGTATAAAGATAGGTCAGTGGAACAGAGTAAAGTCCAGAAATAGTCCCACACTATATGTGATATGTGGAAAACTGACTTTCAATGAAGGTACAAAAGCAATTGGTAGAGAAAGGATAGTCTTTTCAACAAATAGTGTGAGACAATTGGATTTCCAGATGCAAAAACAAACAAACAAAAAACTTTGATCCAAATCTAGCACCAATATAAAAGTTAATTCAAAAGGGATCATAGACCTAAATGTAAGACCTAACATTATACAACTTCTGGAACAAAACATAGGAAGAAATTTTTGTGACCTTGGGTTAGGCAAGGGTATCTTACATTCAACACCAAAAGCATGATTTATTAAAAGAACAAATTCATAAATTAGACCTTGTCAAAATGTAAAACTTTTGTTCTTTAAAAATCCCTGTTAATAAAATGAAAAGACAAATCATGTATCTGCTTAAAGGGCTTGTATCCAGAAGAATTCAAGAATTCTTGGGGCCCCTGGGTGGCTGTCAGTTAAGCATCTGCCTTTGGCTCAGGTCATGATCTCAGGGTCCAGGGATTGAGCCCAGTGTTGGGCTCCCTGCTCAGCGGGGAATCTGCTTCTCCCTCTCCCTCTCCCCCTGCCCCTCCCCCACAACTCCCACCATTCCTGCTCCTGTGCGTGCTCACTCGTTCTCCCTCTCTCTCTTTTGCGTGCACAAAAACAAATAAAATCTTTACAAAAATAAAAATTAAAAATTAAAAAAATAAAAACAGGATAAAGCGATACTTAACAGAAGGGGAAGGAAGCATGTGGATTGTGCTTTTTGGAGACCACTGTGGTATTTTACAGCAGAAGAACCTAGGTGTCCCATTGACAAGGAGGAAAAAAAGCCAGTGAACTAGACAAACTGAGTCTCTGGGAGATAGGACTAAGTGGAGAAAGTATAATTTTTCTTTTTTACTGGAAATCAAGCACCATATTTTGTCATGCAAATACAACCGGGTCTTTGTTTCTCATTATGGTAAAAAGACATTTCAGAAAACAGAATTGAGAGCCCAGAAATAAACCCACACATATATGGACAATTAATTTACAACAAAGGAGCCAAGAACAGAAAATGGAGAAAGGACAGTCTTCAGCAAATGGAAAAACTGGACAACTACATGAAAAAGAATGAAACTAGACCACTATCTTACACCATATACAAAAATTAACTCAAAATGGATTAAAGACTTGAATTTAAGACCTAAAACTATAAAATTCCTAGAAGACTCCAAAGGCAAGGGAAGCAAAAGCAAAAATAAACAAATGGGACTACATCAAACCAAAAAGCTTCTTCTGCACAATGAAGGAAACATCAAAATGAGAGGGCAACCTACTGAATGGGAGATGATATTTTGAAATCTTCTATCTGATAAGGGGTTCATATCCACAATAGATAGAGTTCCTACAACTCAATGATGAAAAAAAAATTTAAAAATGGGCAGAGGATCTAAATAGACATTTTTCCCATGTTTCTTAATGTCAGATTCCAAATGTGGCTATCTATGTATTAATCAACCCAGCATTCAAGTCAATCTGGTTTTTTTTCCCCGTGGAAGAAATCCTCACATGCTTGTTTCTTAAACTGTGGCTAAAGAATGAAAAAAAAAGTTGCTCTATATCTTCTTTTCTATTTCCAAAAGACCTAACAATTAACCCCAGTTTGGGGGCAGATTGTCTTTGGCCTCAAACAGTTAGCACCAGTAGGTGCCCTTGCCCCTGAGCACTGACACCGTGATGCTATCTAAGCACCAATTCCAATTCAAGCAGGGTGAGTGCCAGGGGCCTTGGGAAGTGTCTAACCTTGCTAACATAATTGTAGGGTCCAGGATTTGTGGTGAGGCCAGTCACTCAGTACAGTGGGCTATGAAAGTATTTTTCCACTTGTAGAGTTTTGCTTCTAGTCCTAGCATATGATCTCCCTGAAATACCTGTAAGTTCAACTTAAGGTCATATTCATTATTTCCATTCTACTTTACCTCATAAGTGGGTCTTCAAAATTATATACTTAAGCATATTAAGTATCAGAATAATCAAGGAAAGATAAAGATATGTATGAGGCAGTGGTTTCTAGGGAGAATAGTCATTGAGAGAATGGTTTTGTTATTTGGAGCTTTGTTTGATAAAAGTTTTTAAAAAAATTTTTAGAACCTATTATGGACTGGGTCCATAGAAATAGCCCTGAACTCTTCTTCCCTGTGACTAACAAGGTTTATTCCAACGTCTGTTGGGGCAAAGTTGTTCTTGGAGCTCACTCTCCTTGAGCACATTGCAGATTCCTCCTCCCTGAGACTCTCAGATGGAAGGGAACCAAGTTCCATCCTGGGCCTGTCTCCTTCTGTCCTACCACCCACAATCTGAGTCACCCCCTCTCTATCATGTGACACTGGCTGTTGGGTGTTGCCATTGATTCCGAACCAGGAGCTCAGACTAGGGAGCATGCAGTTCTAAAACGCTGGAATAGGGCACACTACCTGGCTATTCAGGGCCATGTCACAGTTGTCCCATGGAAAGCTCTGTAGTCTTCTGGAGATCCGATGCAACAGGAAGTGGCTGAGAGCAGGGAAGCAGCTCCACAATATACAAGCCTACTGAATGAGAGTCATACTCTCTTTTAATATATTTTCCTAAGATCCTCTTTATTTTATATTACTTTTGAGCTAAAATTTTAGTTCATTTAAAAAGCCAGTAAGAAAATGTTATAGGGGGAAAAAACCTTTAATCACAGAAAACTAGGTTTCTAACCAGATGATAAGCTTTGATAAATCAATGATACCCAGATCATGACTTTAAATTCTCACTGATCTATCAGGCTGTAACATCAATCTATTACACACATGCCTGCTCACTTTGGCTGACCAAATGTGGGCCTACGTTGCCAAATTAAACATGGAGAGAAAAGCTGGCTTCTAGACAGCCTGCCTAACATGTTCATTTGAAACAGCTTTTAAGCAAATATAATTATGATTGGAACTTATCTCAACCAAACAAAATTCTCTAATGGTCATGAGAGATTGAGCAATATAGAGGTGAGATTGCTCTGGGTGGACTGGAGTGTCACAAGGTCATCAGCCTACCTTCTGCCAACATAAGATGGCTCCATAGAGTCTGCATACAGCCTGTTTAAAGTATGCTACAGCTCAGTGACCATTCCAAGCTCTGCCTTCTCCCTCTCTCCCACATCATGCCTTCATCCTTATTCCTACATCCAGTGACCTCACTGCCTAATTTAATGATGAAAAATTAAATTAAAAGGCATAAGCCCTTCCCCCTTCCCTTGGCACTTGAACATCTCTTTCTTCTAATCTACTCTTCTATCTCTCCTAATTTCCAAAGCTGTTCCCTGTATCTGAGCCCTTAGCCTCATTCATTCTTGCTTTCCCCGGGGCCTTGCTCTCTTAGTTATCAGCTCTTTTGCCACAATTTGTTCTGTCTCTACTGGCTTCTGCATTGTCTTCAGACAGCCATATATTTCTTTTGTCCCAAAAAGATCTTTTTTTTTTTAAGATTTTATTTATTTATTTGACAGAGAGACACAGCAAGAGAGGGAACACAAGCAGGGGGAGTGGGAGAGGGAGAAGCAGGCTTCCTGCAGAGCAGGGAGCCTGATGCGGGGCTCAATCCCAGGACCCTGGGATCATGACCTGAGCCAAAGGCAGACGCTTAATAACTGAGCCACCCAGGCGCCCCACGAAAAGATCTCTTGCTGTCCTCTAAACCACCACCTGCTCTTCGCATTCCTTTCACTGACAAACTTCTCTGTACAACTTTTCTTGTTTTATTACACACTGTTTACACCACAAGTGCCTGAAAAGCAAGTTATGATTTATGATATGTCTGTTGAGTCCCTAGCACAGTATAAAGCACTGAATGAGGCATAGACCCTGGGTTCAAATTTGGTCTCACTGACTACTGTCAAATGACCTTGGGAAATTACTTAATCTTACTCACCCTCAGCTTCTTCATTTCTAAAGGAGGGGGGCGTGGGAATAATAATGCTTATCTTCAGAGGATCTGAATAGGGATTTTGCCAAAGAAGACATACAGAAGCCTATAAGTATTATGAGAAGGTGCTCAACATCACTAATATCAGGGAAATGCATAATCAAAACCACAGCAAGATATCACCACGCGCCTATTAGGATGGCTAGTATCATGAAGACAAGAGGTAATAAGTGTTGTCAAGATATAGAGAAAAGGGAGCCCTTGTGCCTAGTTGGTGGGAATGTAGATTGGTGTAGCCACTGTAGAAAAGTAGTTCCTCAAAAAATTAAAAACAATGACCTTATGATCCAGCAATCCCACTTCTGGATATTTATCCAAGGGAGTAAATTTGGTATCTCAAAGAGATAAGTGTACTCCTGTACTCACTGCAGCATTATTCACACTAGCCAACATATGGAAACAACCTAAGTGTCCACCTACAGATGAATGGACAAAGAAAATGTTAGATATATAAACAATGGAATATTATTCAGCCATGAGGAAAAAAAAAAAAAGGAAATCTTGCCATTTGCAACAACGTGGCTGGACCTTGAGGGCATTATGCTAAGTGAAATAATTCAGAGAAGAATAAATTCAGTATGATCTCATTTATATGTGGAATCTAAAAAAGCCAAACTCATAAAGACAGTAGAATGGTGGTTGCCAGAGGCTGGGGGTTGGAGGAAATGTGGAGATACTGGTCAAGGGGTAGAAACTTCCAGTTATAAGAGGGTTAAGTTCTGGGAACCCGATGTGCAGCATGATGACTGAAGTTAACAATACTGTATTATATGCTTGAAAGTTGCTAAGATACTGTATCTTAAATGTTCTCACTAAGAAAGAAGCTAATTATGTGAGGTGGTAGAAGTGTTAACTAATCCTATTGTAATCATTTCATAATAGATAATGTGTATCAAATCATCATGTTGTATACCTTAAATTGACCATGTTATATGTCAGTCATATCTCAGGAAAGCCAGGAAAGAATGATGCCTATCTTGCAATGTTGTTATGGAGATTAAATGAAATTATGTTTATAAAAACCCCTAGCATGGTGTCTGGCATGTAGTAGGCGCTCAAAAAGGCTGGTTCCCTTCCCACTCCACTCGTGGTAGGGTTTCAGTTGATTGACCACGTGGTCAATTTCAGGTCACCATTCAGTGGCATGGCATCCAGTTTCTGTTAAGTTTGATTCTTACTCTTCTGTCTTGTGTGTTTCAGGTTCACAACCAATATCCAACGGAATTTGAATTCAATCTCTGTTACTTAAAGTTTTTGGCTTTCCACTATGTGTCTAATCGCTTTAAAACATTTCTCCTGGATTCAGACTATGAAAGATTAGAGCATGGTATGTGTTTGCACTCCCTTGTTCCATCTTTTTTGTTAGTTTTGTGTGTTTTTAATTAAAAACTCTAATCTACCCCCAAGTATGGCAAGGCCATTTTAGGGTATTACCCTGAACTATAAAAGTAGAATAGATGGGGCGCCTGGGTGGCTCAGGTCATGGTCTCAGGGTCCTGGGATCGAGCCCCGCATCGGGCTCCCTGCTTTGTGGGAAGCCTGCTTCTCCCTCTCCCACTCCCTCTGCTTGTGTTCCCTCTCTGGCTGTCTCTCTCTCTCTCTCTGTCAAATAAATAAAATCTCTAAAAATAAATAAATAAAAGTAGAATAGATATGAATGAGTGCCCACCTTCTCCAATTATGTGCTGTGCTCTTAGGGACTGCAGGTGGTTGTCCCAGTAGCACCGTAGAAGGGTGAAATTTGCTTACTATGTTAACATCCCAAAGTGGTATCACTGAAGAGAAACATTTGACTTAGTTTTACCATCCCTGGTACACTCACTCTGGTAGGAAAAGTGCCGGCCCTTGGAGGCAGTTTGAATAGCAGGAAAGGCCATGGGCTCCAGAGCAAATAGACCAGGGTTCAATTCCAGCATTCCTAGTACCAGCTGAGGACTTTGGACAAGTTCAGTGCCTCTCTGAGTTTCCTCAGCGTCCTCATCTCTAAAATGAGGACAGTGGGCGCCTGGGTGGCTCGGTTAGGCGACTGCCTTCGGCTCGGGTCATGATCCCGGAGTCCTGGGATCGAGTCCCACATCATGCTCCCGGCTCAGCGGAGAGCCTGCTTCTCCCTCTGACCTTCTCCCCTCTCATGCTGTTTCTCTCTCTCTCTCTCTCTCTCTCTCAAATAAATAAATAAAATCTTTAAAAAAATAAAAAATAAAATGAGGACAGTAATAGCACCCACCCCTTTGGCCATGATGATCACATGAGGAAATATTTATAAATTTCTTAGCAGTTTCTAGCTTTTAATAATCACTCATTGAATTTTATTTATTTATTTTTTTAAAAAGAGTAGATTTTGAAAGTCAGCCCCTGTGGAAACATTCCCCACAGGGATTTTACATTCTTACTTTTGTTGTTTTTTTAAGAGGGGAAGGGATAATACACAAGATCTTGTTAAGAAGACAGTAAAGAAAAAAATCTATTTTCAATATATGTACCTGGATATTCATAAAGAGAACTCTTCTAGTGGCTGAAAATATTTACTGATGTTCTCAGTTTAAAATATGAAATCAAAAAATGTTGCTTTCCGGTGTATGCTATTAAATGGTCTAGCATGATATTTCATACTTTTGGTAAAGGAGACAGCACTGGTTCTTATTTATACTCCAGACCTTTGTTGACTCATAGAATTGTCATTCCACATGTCATAATCAGAAACTTTAATTTCTTAAGCACTGTGTGTTGGGAAAACATTAAGGAGAACTGATTACATTGGACATTAGAGTCACTTGGAGAACTTTTAAATCTTTTTTTTTTAAGATTTTATTTATTTGACAGAGAGACACAGTGAGAGAGGGAACACAAGCAGGGGGAGTGGGAGAGGGAGAAGCAGGCTTCCTGCAGAGCAGGGAGCCTGATGCAGGGCTCAATCCCAGGACCCTGGGATCATGACCCGAGCCAAAGGCAGATGCCCAACCACTGAGCCACCCAGGTGCCCCCACTTAGAGAACTTTTAAAATAACTAGTATCTGGGACCCATCCTCAGAGATTCTGATTTAATTGGTCTGAGGCAAGACCTAAGCATTGGGATTTTTTAAAGCCCTTGATTTTCCTGATCTGTGGCCAGGGTTGAGAACTACCACACTGGACTCTGCAGTTAAAAGGTAAACAAGAAACAGTACTTAGTCTTGGGGGCCTCTTTGTAGGATTTTGTGCAGCCTTGGGCTTGAAACATTCTTTTCTGATCAACTGGTAAAATGTTTGTTGACTTTTGACTGAGTCATTTCATTCAAAGCAAGACAGCACTGCTAAGAGAGGCACCCTTGGCCCTTTGAAGAAATACTCTCCTTCCTCACCCTTACACATCTTCTCTATTAAAACCAAAGTGAGCCCATGTGAGTGGCAAATTGACTATTTGATAGGTACAAGGATAGGATCAGAAAAGGCCTGAAGTACCCCCCTCTACATTTGGCTTTGGTCAAGTCACCCAAAGATACAGACCACACCCTCTATCCTCCAAAGTCTCCATGACCATGATTTGCAGTATATATAAACTACTGAACAAAGAAACTTTAAACAGCTTCATAATGAACAGCCGAAGACTGGAAAAAGAAACCTAAAATTACATTTTTAACTGGGCTTCATCACATCAACTCGAAGTCCTTCCCTTTTCTTGGGAAAAATGTGTAGAATGACTTCTGGCGTGGAGCTCTGTGAATCTAGATCTAAATGTAGAATGTGGATTAGAAGAAGGTCATGATGAACTGCTAAATACTTGGGAAAACCTTATCAGATGTTTTCCTTCCATTTGGATTTGTTTCCCTATAGCTGAGAAGTTCATTCCTCTCTTTAGCTTTGCAGTTACCTCCTAAGGTTTCTGCACGTACATTGCTGTTTTGAGAGCCATAAGATAGATTTTACTTTTCATCTGCTACATGCATCATAGTTTTATTTTTTTTTAAAGATTTTATTTATTTATCTGAGAGAGAGAGAATGAGAGATAGCACGAGAGGGAAGAGAGTCAGAGGGAGAAGCAGACTCCCTGCCGAGCAGGGAGCCCGATGTGGGACTCGATCCCGGGACTCCAGGATCATGACCTGAGCCGAAGGCAGTCGCTTAACCAACTAAGTCACCTAGGCACCCACATCATAGTTTTAGACAGACTGTTGATTTATTTGACTTTTGTTTTATTGATTTTTTTTTTTTTTTGGACTTACAGGAACTTTGTTTGAGGATAAAGGAGACAAGCATGCCAAAAAAGGAATTTGTATTTGGGAGTGTATTGATAGAATGCACAAGAGGAGCCCCATTTTCTTTAATTATTTATATTCACCAGTGGAAATAGAGGTACAGTAAGAAAGTATTTATGTTTCATTTTCTGAATATTTAGTGTTAAAGTTTTCCTTACTTTTAAGTATATATAAGCTGTTTAAGCTTTTTATAAACATTGGACTAGGAAGCTGTTTAAAATACCAGAGGCTATTTAAAAGTTTGATACACCATGGGTTTGGGTTATGATGGAATGGAGACTGTTCATCGTATTCTTGACCACAAAAATTAGGAGCTGGACCCCCAAATCTAGAAGGGGTTACTTAAAGAAAGTCAAAGTGAGGCAACTTTCCATGGGATGGAAGACCAAACAAAACTTGAAGCCTCAACTGGTTATCTAAGCTGAAAAAAAATCTAAAATACTTTGGGAAAGATTTCTTTAAGTCCATTTATACCAAAGCCATGGAAGAACCCTTTGGGAAGCAGGGATGTTTGGAGCGCAGCCCAAGAAGCATGACATCTCAGGGGCAACCATGCTCTCTGATGCACATCTATATGAAGTAAGCTCTGGGATGGGACGGACTGGTGTGATGAGCAGTACCACCTTCCTCCGGGGCAAGAAGGCCCTATCCTTGGCTCCATACATTAGGACCCCACTCTGGCCTTTCTCCAGCAACCCCTCCTCAGAAGGTGCAGAGCACAAGAAACCAAGTGTTTGTGCTTAGATACCCCTTCTTTATCTAAACCATGCTCTGGTACCCCAAAATTTCTTAACCCAAATCCAAGTTATTCACAAGACTACTTCCAGTCTGTCTCCCAAGCCAGTGCATGTGCCCCTCAGCCCCAAGGATGCCTAAGAAATAACTGTTTGGCAGGGAGTAGACAGAGTTTAGCTTTGTGGACTGGGGTATATATGCACATTCATAAAAGACCTTCAGAATATAGGACAGAGCCAAAGTGAGAGGAGCAGGGACTTAGGCCGAGGACTGGGAGCTGGGACTAGCTTCCCCAGTGCCACCACTTTCTGGTGTAGAATTCCAAGGAGTCCATGATATCTTGTTTTGAGCTTGGTCTTCCAGGTCATTAGGAAGTTCTGTTTATCAAGGTGGGAGGAGAGACATATTTTATTTAATAGTTTATCTTGATGTATAACATTTAAATATTTAGACATGTGGTATTAGAACATCCATTCATGCTCTTGCCCTGGACCTTGCAAATGTTAGGGACCGGCCTGCATATAAACTTGAGGTACTTTGAAGTCAAGATGAAACTATATTTCAGAATTCTCTTTGAACAGGCCCTGAAGCCCAATGTAAATGTCTCCAGCCTCAAGAAATGGGATTACTACATAGAGGAGACCCTTTCCACAGGGCCTTCATATGACTGGATGATGCTGACCCCCAAGCAGTTCCCCTCTGAGGACTCTGAAGTGGCCGGAGGAGCTGGGCTCCAGAGCCAAAGGAGAACAGTGTGGCCATGCTATGATGACGTCAGCTGTGCTCAGCCCGATGCACTCACCAGGCTTTTCAGTGTAAGTCAGGCCTATGGAGACATGCACGTAGGGCACCCGAGGCCTCAGGAACCAGGCTAAGTTAGAACTGGCTCGCAGACTTCTAGACATGGCTCTCCTCACTCTGGGCCAGTGTTATATGTGGTGCCACAGGAGAGTGAGGAAACCAAATTTGCTCCCCAGCAGCAGCGGGGTACCAGGCTCAACTACTGGAAAAGAGTCCAAAAAAGTAAGTTTTCCAGCATTATGAGGAAGCAATCAAGCAAATGGAGCAATTTGCAGCTTCCCAGCTGTTTTAGCTGCCCAGCAGCCTGAGTCAGGCCTGGGTTATGGCTTTTGTGGGTGCTTTACTTCCTCTGGTCAGAAGTGTGGGTGGTTGATGGCGTGATGGGAGTACTGCCAATCGTCTTCTCCAGGGAATATTCTGGAGTGAAGCTGCCCCAGCAGTGGCCACCCTGATGAGAGCAGCAGCCCCGAAGAAAGGTTTGAGCCCTGCTCTGGGCCCAGCAGTTCCTGAAGAGTCTTTGTCCATTCTTCTGACCGGGGGATGGGGGGGTACGCATGCTGCAGTGAAGGTGCTGTCACAGGGGCAGCTACTCTGCTCTCCAGCTTCCCTCTCCAAAGCAAAGTCCATTCCTTGGGCATTTCTTGATTCATTCTTTCCACATCTGGTTTTAAATCATCAGAGTTGGGGGTTCCTCTGTCAAAGACAGACCTCTACCTCAGCTATTAGGGTTTGAACACCAGCCCTTTTGCTGTGGCCATCAGATTTCCTGTGGGGTGGCCAAAGGTCAAGGTGTTTGGGATACATATTTTCTCTTTATTTAAGCTATTCTGTACAAAGGGCCTGATTACAGATCCTAATAAATCACCTTTGCCACAGTACGTCATACCAGCTAGAGCTCCCACCACTGTCCCTGGCTTGGGAGACTTCTGAGGCCACCGACTTTAGCTGCCTTCTGGCCATGATGTTCATCAGGCCCAATACAAGGAGATTTGGCTCTGGGGCACATTCTGATTTCTATGAAATACTTAATGTCAGAAAACTCATTTTAATTGCTTTGCAGGAAATTGAAAGATTGGAGCACAAATTGAACCAAACCCCTGAGAAGTGGCAGCAACTGTGGGAAAGAGTAACAGCGGACCTTAAGGAAGAACCCAGAGCAGACCGTGTGAGTTGATAAAATCCTGTGAGGAGCTACTTCTGAGCTTTTTGAGGGTGCTAGGTCAGGTGGGGCCCACTGCCACAGGTAACCCAGGTGGGTTTATGGCCAGAGGGAGGGATGGAAAGGGAGGGGTCATGCCCTGGAGGTCCAGGGCAGAAGGTTCCAAATGACTGAATACTTCCTGAGTGTCTCACTTTACCACAGTGACATAAGACTTGTGTTTCAGGGCCCCGCATCCAGGGAAAATTACTGGGTTCTTTTCTATCTGTGCCTCTGTGGTTTCAGCTGATTTTCTACCATATGAGTAGGGAAGGGAACACCAGGACCATCTTCCCTTCAGAGAAATAGAGAAGAGAAAATATTTTTAAAAGACAGATTATGCTACTTTCTGTTGCTCACACCCCCTTTTCTGTTTCTGAATTAAGAAACATTTATCATAACAGTATTTTAAAAACACTGTTTTCTCTTTTTCATACCCCCTCTTCCGTTTTTGACTTAAACTTTTATCAGGCCTGTAATATGTGCAAGAGGCCATGCTGAGCCCCCCCCCCCCACTTTAGCATCCCCCACAGCCCACGGTGAGGGGGGGCGTCCCTGCTCACAGGCAAGGAGACAGGCACAGAGATCACACACCTCGTACTTGAGGCAGCCACCATCAGATCCACATCAGACTGGCTCCAGATGCAACAGAAGGGAAGTCAGGACAGCTGTGAGTGTTGTGAAGAGGACTTCAGATGTCACAGAGGGACAAGGAGAGTGGGGGACAGAAGAAAGCCGCCGGGCTGCCGAGAAGGGACCCTCCAGGCACTAGCTGTGGCCTCCAGATGGCAGCTCAGGGAACTGTTGTCAGACAGACCACCGGCGGGCGATGTCTGACTGCTTTACTTCTCAGAAAAATAAAACCGTTTCTTGATATTTTTTTCCGATTATGAGAGTGAGATATATTTATTCTTTAAATAAGACAATACACAATAAACAGAGGATAAAAATCACCTACAATTTATAGCCTAGAAATAAACCACAAGCTGTCAAACTTGTATCATTCCAAACACACAAAAAGGGGATTTACTATATATATTGTTTTAAAACCAGCTTTGTGGGGCGCCTGGGTGGCTCAGTCCATTAAGCGTCTGCCTTTGGCTCAGGTCATGATCCCGGGGTCCTGGGGGAGCAGGGAGTCTGCTTCTCCCTCTGACCCTCCCCCTCTCATGCTTTCTCTCTCTCTCACTCTATCTCTCAAATAAATAAAATATTTAAAAAAAAATGAGGCATACGTGACCTTCCTTTGTCACTCTCTATAAGTGAGCACAGCAGTTTTAATGCCTGTCATAAAATTCCATTCTATGGAAATACCTTTTTTTTAACCAGTCCCCTAATGACAGACATTTACGTTGTTTCTGGTTTTTTACTATTATAAACAACTCCAGGATAAACATCTTTGTACGTATGTTTTATTTAGTGCTCCAGTTTTCTCCTTGAGAGAAATTTTTAGAAATGAAATTATTGGATGAGTTGCTCAATAAAATCTTCATAAAGCTTTCCTAGCTCTTTTTTTTTTAACGTTAAAATTCAAAATTACCATCTTGGTTCTTTTTCAGCTGCAGAGACACCCTTCAGGCTCCCCAGGAATTGTGTCTCCCAACCTGCCCTCCTGTCAGAAGCGGTCTCTGCCGCCCCTCCCAGACAGCGGCGCGGGGCGGGAGCACAGCGCCCGCGCGTGCCCGTCCAATGGCGTGGACCGGCGAGCAGCCACGCTCTACAGCCAGTACGCGTCCAAGAACGACGAGAACAGGTGGGCCCACCGCGCCGCCCGCCCTGCAGGAAGCTGCGCCTGGCCTGGGCAGCCTTCTGTAACCTTAAATGGATTTGCCTTCATGCTTTGTCTCTGTTGTTGTAAATGTGTTAGATGGCTCTTTGAAGAGGAGAAATCAAAGTTACAACTAAAATAATGTCAAGAGGTTACAGCGATTTGTGGTTGAGTCCTGGTTATTATTATCTCATGCCTGTTAGGTCGTTAGAGGGAGTATGTGTCAGTCAGCAGTCTCGCAGTGGGGCCGTCAGAAGTTCAGCTCGTGCTCGCTGAAACAAAAAGGGGTTTACTCACAGAGACTGGGAAGGCCAAGGATGTGCCAGTTTCTCACACAGTTGTCTTCAGGCTTCTGTTCATTTGCTGGCTCTGTTTTCCTCTAGGGGTTGCATCATTCCCAACGCGGCACAAAAGATGGCTACTGGGAGCTCCAGACCTCACAAGTTTGGCAATTCCAGCAGAAAGAGGCAGTCTTTCCCCTAAAGGTCCAGTAAAAAAGATTCTGGAGCCAATTCTGATTGGCTTTTTTTGGACCATCCGAGGGAAAGAGAGGCTTGACAAAAACAACAGACATCCCCTTCACAGCACTTTTTAAATGAAAAACCAAAATTAACTGCCCTGTCATCGTTTCTTCTAGGTCCTTCGAGGGAACGCTTTATAAAAGAGGGGCTCTGCTGAAAGGTTGGAAGCCCCGTTGGTTTGTGTTGGATGTAACAAAACATCAGGTAATAATACTATCAGAGTCTACAGAAATCACCTCTCTAGGCTAGACTGCAGCCTTACTGTACCTTATAACTGACCAGTCAGCCTGGAGGCTGAGTACACAGTTTGATTCTCAACACATTCATTTCTAAAATAGAGTCTGTTGAGGGTCACTTGGGTGGCTTAGTCAGTTAAATATCCAACTCTTGATCTCAGCTCAAGTCTTGATCGCAGGGTTGTGAGTTCAAGCCCCGCATTGGGCTCCACGCTGGACATGGGGCCTACTTTAAAATAAGATAAGATATATAAAATCTAAAATGAAATATAAAATAAAAAATGGAGTCTGTTAAGAAAGATACAAACTGGTACCCCTATACAGTGTTCTGGTAGGACCTGCACCTAGAAGACCATTTCCAGATAAAGATCTCAGATGGGGACCACATTTCCCTCTGGTCAGGGCTTTTCATAAAAGTTAGAGTCTTTGTGGAAGAATATAGAGAATTTATTTACAGATATGCAGTGGAAGCCCTTTGGGGGGGAGATTGTACTTTAAAATAACGACTCTGAGGGGCGCCTGGGTGGCTCAGTTGGTTGAGTGTCTGCCTTCTGCTCAGGTCATGATCCCAGGGTCCTGGGATCGAGCCCCGCATTGGGCCTTCTGCTCAGCAGGGAGCCTGCTTCTCCCCCTCCCTCTGCCTGCTGCTCTGCCTACTTGTGCTCTCTCTCTCTCTCTGTCAAATAAATAAATAAAATCTTTAAAAAATAAAATAAATAATAAAAAATAAAATAAATAAATAAAAATTAAAAATAAAATAAAATGACTCTGAAATCATAGAGAATAAGCTCTAGAGACAAGTTCCATTAAACCACTAGATATAACATAGGACAATGTCATTATTTTTCTGTAATTTATAATTACACCAAATTATACTCGCATTTTTACCAATCTTTTAGATTTCTTTAGCATGAAAATTTTATGTTAGGTCCGTTTTAGACCTACTTATACCCACGCCTGACTGGAGAGACAGAGAAAAGTCTGAGGCCAGAACTGCAGTGACAGAGGCACCAGACACTTTCCTACTGTGTAAGTTAGAGAGTGAAATCCAGTCCTGGCACATAATAACCACTCAGTCAAATGTTGAGCTATTTATTGTGTTTTTCAAAAATCATTTTATATCTACATGCTATCTGGCAACTTATATTTTTATATAATATATCTTGAACATATTTTCCTACCAGTTCATAAAGATCTTCCTTATCATTTTTGAAAAGTTATAGTATTCCATATTATTGATATAATTAGCCAACCATCATTGAATTAACAAACACTGCATTGAAAGACAGATACATCTTTTCCATTTTTAGCTAATAAAAACAGTGCTGAAGGAAACCTCTTTCTGTGTGCCTGTGCATGCTGGTGGGAGTGTTTCTGTAGAGGTGAGAAGGATGTATCAGTAGGCATAAACATCTTATTTATTTATTTTTATTTATTTATTTGAGAGAGAGCAGAAGCAATGGGAGCAGCAGAGGGAGGGAGAGAAGCAGGCTTCCCGCCGAGCAGGGAGCCGGATGTGGGGCTCGATCCCAGGACCCTGGGATCATGACCTAAGCCAAAGGCAGACACTCAACCAACCGAGCCACCCAGGCGCCCCAGGCATAAACACTTTAAATTTTAGTTGCTGTTGCCAAATTATAGTCCAGAAGGTTTCTAACAAATTATATCCCCACTAACAATGTTTGGGAATACCTAGTGCCTTACATTCAACCTGAATATTATCAGCCATTTTTAATATTTCTTAATCTAAGTGAAAAGTGAAATCTTACTGATGTCATCACCTTTCTTTCATCAGCGAGGTTGCTCATCTTTTCAGATGTTTATAGGTCATTTGCATTTCTCCTGTGACTTGCCTGTTGAGATTTTTTTTTATCATTTTTCTACTAGATTGTTTATTTTTTTCTTACCGATTTCTAGGAATTCTGTATATATTCTAAACCTGTTTTTTATATGTTACCTATGTTTCTTACCATTGTTAGTTGACATTTAATTTTGGTTTTTAGTATGTCATCTTTTTATTCATTCAGATTTCAAAAAAATATGTCTTTTTCCTCCTTTCTGTCAGCCACCAAGAAGCAAGCGGTGTTTTTATTTTCTTGTTTATTCTTTCAGGCATAGGTAGCAAGATACAGAGGAAAGTATTCAGATACATTTTGAAAAGCCATGCCATTTTCCCTTTCTGTGCCTCTTACACGCCTTCTGTGTCCTTTTGGTTCTAGCTGCGATACTATGACTCAGGCGAGGACACAAGCTGCAAAGGCCACATTGATCTGGCTGAAGTAGAAATGGTCGTCCCTGCTGGCCCCAGCATGGGCGCCCCAAAGCACACGAGTGACAAGGCTTTCTTTGATGTAAGTTGACCTTACTTGTCTTTTCCTGGCTCTGTACATGATTCCTTACAATCCATCCACCTCCAAGAATTATGGGGCCTCAGAGCAATTGATGGTGACAGCAGGTAGGTTGCAGACCCCCTGGCTACGGGAATTGCTACAGAACTTGAACTCAGCACTCGATGCCCAAAGCTGACCTCTTCCCGCTTTTCAAATATCTCAAAAAGGCTTTGCACAAAGGACTTCTTCAGCGGGTGTCTAGTCACATATGGAGACAGATGAATTCCCTGTTAAGTATTGTTAGTTATTGTACTTACTACCTACTGTCAAGAGCAGATGCTACTTCCCTTTAGATCCACTGGTCCATAAAAATTGTCCTTAGTCATACATGGTGACTATTTGCCCTTAGGTGAGCCTTGGGGCATTTTATGGGCCACATGATAGGGTTCTTATCTAGTTCCCATAGCCAAGCAGGGCTTCATAAAGAGCACAGTCATCCTCAAGGGCTCTGTTCGAGCTATCAGGCCACTTCCCTGAGTCTCGGCTTCCAGGGGGGCCCCAACTGAAGCCTTTAGAGAAGGGGATGGAAAGGGAACAGGGAAGCCAACTTCCTCATGGTGTGGATGAATCTCACTCAGGCTTGCCTGAGGAGCACAGGGAGCTTCCACGGCACATTTGCTGCACTGGTGCAGTGCATGGGAGAGGCCAGAGCCATTCCTGACCCTCTTCCTTAGTCAAGGAAGGCCCCAGGAAAATGTGAAGTTAGGCTCTCCTAGCATGTCTCCTTTTTCTGCCAATGGCCTTCTTATAACATCTGCAGTGACTCTGGGGACCAAAACCACAGTGTGACTGTAAAGGTAATGACAGTATGGTACTGGAGGGGAACGAGAACACAGAGGTTCTGGGGCGATATGGAAAGGGAAGTTCACTGGGATTGATTCGCACACTTAGCCAAAGCCATAGAACAGGCCTGCCCTTCATCTGTGCTTCTCTTCATTTGGTTTTGTAGCTCAAGACCAGCAAACGTGTGTATAACTTCTGTGCCCAGGATGGACAGAGTGCCCAACAGTGGATGGACAGGATCCAGAGCTGTATCTCTGATGCCTGATGCCCATGGTCAACCCAAGCAGAAGAGGGAGGAAGGACTCATGCTGTCAGATAGAACAAAGTGCATGAATCCTTGAGGAGCTGACAGCTTCCTGTTTGGTTCTAAAGAGTCATCCCAGGCCTAAGGTTCTCCCGCCCAGTGTTACCCAGTGCCCTCTTTGAGCAGTTGCTGTGTCTGCTTAGCCTGAGTGAATATGTCACAGAGGGCTGGCCGAGAGCCCCAGGCACTCCCTGTGTCTTGCACTAGGTTGTTCTAACAGGGTCTTAGTGGTTAGGGATCAGAAGAATGCTTCCTGAGCCAACTGTCATCTATCCCCTAGGCAAAATGGCTACCACTTACTTGACTCCTTCTTGATGAAACTAGATCCTTTTTCTTCCCAAGGTCATAATTTTCTTGGAGACCTTTCTGACAAGCAAAAATCAAAACTCTCCAAGATGATCTTACATTCTGTCTGGAAGAGGTTTCCCAGCAGAATAGCTCCTACTCTTAACTGCCTGACCTTAGAGATGCTCAGTTCTCTGGTGCTGCCAAAAGGTGCTTCCATAACCCCTGCTTGGCCACTGGGGATCACAACAAGAACCTCAGTGCTCAGTGGCAGGCAAGGGGCAGGCGGGGGTGCACACAGGATTCTCCTGAAGGAAAAAAATGGTCCAGGGAATGATGTAACAATGACCAGGCCAATGCAGGAAAATATTGCTTCCAAAACACTGAATTTTCTAGGCCAAAGGTGCCCTGAGGATCCAGCACTTTGTGTTCCTATGTATTCTTCTGCTCCCTGACAGCTTCTTACACAAAATAACATGCAAAAAGCCGAATGCACTAACTCACAACTAAACACTTGCACTGAACTCTTAAAGAAGCGAAGATGTTGGAAAGACAGAAGCTGGCTGTTCATGAGCGCATCATACCTGTGACGGGCTGCGTAGACAGCGGCCGCATGGGGGCACGATCCGATGCCCAGATGGCACTTCTGCACATGCACAGTAAGAACTGTTTGTAGATTTTCTTTACTTTGGATAATGTTGTCTTTGTTCAGCTTAAGATCTGAGGAATGCTGTTGGTTCACAGCAAGCGGGGCAGCGAGCTCTCTGCCTACAGGCACTGCCACCAGCCGGAGTCAGAGGTAGCTAGATGGTTGTTGTGGAATGTTAATATGTTACATACCAAACTAATATTTCAAAAATATGTATATATGATTTCTATATCCTTGTTTTTCAGATAGCCTACTTATAATTTAATATAAAATTAACTGATTCATGCATAAGATTTCAGTAATGAAAATAGTTCCCTTTTTAAAAATTAAAAAACCACTTTGTCTTTGTAGATTACAAATAAATCAGATTTTCAAATTTAAAATTATCTACACACTAGGAAATAGAACTGTGTTAATATATAAGAAATTGGGGAATAGTAAGAATGAAGGATTTTTCTATCATTTTCATTTTATAAATTGCCACCTGTGAAAATGATTTTTGCACATTATTTGTATTTTTTCTTTGTATATGAAATAATTTTTGTACTTTGTAAAATACGGAGCCCATTGTACCTTCAGCTATTTGAGACTGTACACAGTGCTTCTTTTATAACTGGATTCTTTTAACTTTCGTAAAGGTGTTACATGCCTTACATTCACTAACCACCTTGAATTAAATTTATTTCTTAAGAAAAAGCATCCTCATTTGCTGTGAAATAAAACTCACACTGTAGTACACAGTACTCAGAAGGCAACATTCAGGATTTATATATGAGACTAAAAGTTCAAGGGTGAAACGGCCCATTCCGTGCCTTGCTTACAAGGTCAGCAGACACACTGGACACGCTGGCCTGAGCTTCGGGGCTCTGGACACACTGCCGCCGAGTTTAGGTAAGAGACCTGAAGCTGCTCTTCCCGCCCTGTGTCTCTCATGAGCGGTGTGAAATTGGTGGAGTCCTTTATGTCTTCTGGGTCACAGGTTTGCCACCTATGGTATGTGGCAATTTGTGAGAATTTTAGGCAGGATAATCTGAACTCTAGTCGGGTGGCTGGCTTTTCCGTTCCAGGAAATCGTTAGCACAAATGAAGGATCGGTGATTTCAGTTCTGGACAACGCTTCTTCTAGTTAAAGCCTTCAGTTCACCTTGGGGACTGTAGCTACATCTCCACATGGAGCCAACAGAATGCCGCTTCTCACTCAGGGCTGAACCGCTAAGTCTTTTGATATCCAGGAGCCCTCTCTGAGCCAGGCAGAATGGGCCCCCGGAGCCTCCAGATTCCCTCAGTCTAGAGGCTCAGGTGATCCAGGCGGGGGCCCTCAGCCTTCATTGGTCCCAGGATTCTGCCCCCGCCCCTCAAATAGCTGTGTCCCTGAAATTCAATCATAAGGGAAACCACTGAGATTGGGGGTTGAGCACAAGAATATCCAGATGCCCTTCATTCCTCAGGTCTTAGCTGTGAGGGGGAGAAATGCACTGGATTCCAAGGAAGAAAGACTATGGCCTGGCCCCTTGTAAGAAGCCTATCCGCCACCACCCCTCACCTATGGCGCTTGTGACAAAGCCTTTCTATGGCTGGGCTCTTGAAAGATGCAGATCTTGAAAGCGCATTATACAGGTCCCGCTCCCCAAACCCTGAGCCCAAGTTCTTTAGTCTCACTTCCAAAGCCCTCCGCCCAGTGGCCTCCATTCCAGAGCTAGAGCTTAAACTGTTAATGGCCCGGTACATTTGCTTCTCAACAGAAATTGACATTTCTAGATATTTCATTGGGGGTTCTCTTAAGAGTTATTAAGTAACCCCATCATCCCATAAAGAATTTCTGAACAATGTCAAGCTGATAACGAGCAACAGCAACTGGAGCTATGAATTAAGCAAAGAATAAGGCAGTATTGATGAAGAGAGAGGGCTTCGAGCAGCACTGTCAAATAGATACATAATGCAAGCCATATAATGTATCTTTTTTAAAGTAAAAAGAAATAGATGGAATTGATTTTAATAACATTTCATCTTATTTTTGATATATTTTACTTAACCCAGTATATCAAAAATATTATTTCAACATGTAATCAATCCAAAAAATTATTAATGCTATATTCTCAGGCAGTTTACTCATTTCCCTTAGCCCCACTCAGGCTCAATCCCAGAGATAGTATTTCCATCTTATGGACTGCTGCCAGGCCCATCCGTTTTTAGTACGTGATGCATCCAACAGAACCCAAATCATAATGGACAGTTTCAGATGTCCCTCTTGGTGTACAGTGGTCAAGTGTTCTGTCTCTACCAGAGCCTGGTAACATGCTAGAAACTGTTTCTCAGGTGTGTAATTCGCTGTTGCTGATAGTGTGGCCCTGCTGTGGCCTCGCAGGGGCCTGCTTCGGGATTCTCCCACTGGCACTTGCCATGAGCTCTATACTACATCTTTCCCTGTCCCCATTGCCGACACTCCCAACACCTCCAGCTCCCAGGCACGGTAGCCTGGCCCTGTTGCAGAGCCTTCTGTTGTGGGACCCACCTGCAGCCGGCAGCTCTACACTTCACCCAGAATACTGTGTTGTCTGTAAGCCCAAAGACACTGTGCTTTCCTCACAGCAACAAGAGATACAAGATACAACAATTTCTCTTATTCTTTACTTTCACTTTCTTTCACTGGCCACTGAACCCCTTAAAAACTTCATTAAAGGGGCAGGTCCTTAAATCTTCATCGGTTTTCTGTGCTCCACTCTGGAGTGTGTGTAACTGCACCATGGCCTCCAGCATAGGACATCTCTTACTCATCCTGCCTGATCAGCACAGGGTCATTGATGTAATGGATCAGTGTGATGTTCTGTGGGATATCCACATGGCCCTGATCTCTTGAGATGACATTAAGACAGAGGGCAAGGCAGTTTACACAACCCTGAGGCAAAACTGTAAATGAATATTGTTGTCTATCCCATGTGATTATGAACTGTTTCTGATCCCCTTTTCTAATTGGAATGGAAAAGAACACATTGACCAAATGACTGCAGACCACATACCTACGGCCTTACTAATCTGCTCTAGCAGTGATCCCATGCCTGGCACAGCATCGGCGAGCACGGCTCCTCCTTGGTGCAGCCAGAGGCAGTCCAGCTAGTCCTTGTCTGGGATCCATCGGATTTATGCAGAGGTCAGATGGGTGACTTAAATGGAGAAAGAGTAGGGACCACCACCCCCTTCATCCTTGAAGTTGTTAATGGTGGCATTACTTTCTACCATATCCCCTGGTATGAGATTTTTTTATTTACTATTTGGGGCAAGGCAAGGGAGCTGGGAGAGAGCAGTTTCAGAAGCTTGCACTTGGCTTTCCCTGCTATGATTGCTCCCACGCAGTAAGCCAGTGACCTGATGTGGGGGTTACTGCCCCTGTCAGAGCACATGAGTTCTGACTAAGCACTCAGGTACAAGGGACTGGTGACAGCTTCAGACCCAGCCAGACCTTAGCTGTGACTCCCCTCTTCCCTGACCTCCAGGGGCCCTGTTCTGAAAAAGGGCCCATGACAATGCTTTGAGTCTCAGATGCTCATGTCAATTAAAACTCCGGTGTCTACTAGTCCCTTTTCTCTAGTGAACAGTCGGCCAAATAAACAGTTTTCTCTGGGAGAAAACTTCAGGAATCACCGTACATGCTTGTTGCACTTTTGCAGGGTCCTTCCTCCTAGACCCCTGGTCTCTCTTTGGACTACGGGTTCCAGATCTGCAAATTGGTTCAGGCCTGGGAACTGAGCAGGAGACCAAGGCTTTCCATTGTGCCTGCTCCCTGCACCTCCATTCCTGTCTGCTTTTTTCATTGTAGTTATTAGGCAGAGCCTTACTGGCTGCCGGTTTGCCCCTAGGGACACCATGCTCCATGTGCCTTCTCCACAACTTTCTGTAGGTTGAGCCCCCTTGCCTACCCCTCCGCCATTACTGGCCTTACATAATATATCCATTCCAGCACACCCACTTCTGCCAGCTTCTTTTATTTCTTCTTTACCATCTGCCAGGAAAACTCGGGTATTTCCATTTCACTGAGTGTTTGGCTACTGCTTTTTCCAGACTTCTAAGAGCCACCCCCAGCAGAATCTGCCCTACTGCCTTGTGTCCCATCCAGGGTATTAAATCTGTATCTCAAGAAAGTGCCCCCAAATCCATGAATTCTTGCTTATCCAGTCTTACATTCCAGCCCCCGTAATCAAGCGTTCCCAAAATCCAATCCCAGGAGCATTCCTCTGGCTCCTGCCAGTATCTGTCTGTGGTAGTTACTCTTCTTTCATGTATACTCTCTTTCCTTCATTAGCAGGCCCAGTATGTTCCCAGCAGGATTATTCTGGAATTCAACCCTAATTACGGTCCTTGGCTAGCAGGGGAGAAAGTGGGGGCCACTCCCGAGAAGGTACCAGTTGCCCGGCAGGGGTGAGGCCTCTGTGGCATCCGTCAGCACAGCAGAGGTGCTGGCTCTTAGGAGGAGGGGGGGCCAACTCTGTAAGCCTAGAGGGTCAGGAAGGCTGCAGTACCCGCATCCTCCGGGGCATCCATCCTGATGTCTTTATCTCGTGTTGCAGGGTTCCGGACTTTCCCCACCGGGGCCTGACCTTCACATAACTACCTAGGCTGAGCATTCATACTTATCTGTGCAACTCTTATCTTCAGCCTGCCACTCAGCTATGTCTGATCTGCACTGCCAGAGATAAGCGCTTCTTCGTCAACTTCCATGGAGGCTTGCAGGCTGGCACACTTGCCCAGCAACTGCTTGTCTGTGGCCGGTGGTCCTTCTGCAGACCATCAGCCTGCACTCATGGCAACCAGCCAGTTTGGGGGCACTGTTCCACGCCCCCCCCCGCCTTATTTTTTTAAATGCCTGGATGATCACACCTACCATCACATCCCCCTCCCCTAGGAAGTTTCCCCGGGTCCTCACCAGTGTGAACTCTTTAGCATTTGAGCCACTGCCTTGCTCTAGGGACTGTCTGGGGCCCCATCAACCAGGATGGCATCCTCTTGGCCATCCCCTGGGACAGTCCCAGACCCCCATCTTGCCACTGTTTCCTCAGACCACTTGTGGGAGTCCTGGTCCTTCTACAAAGACAGGACTCGCTATGTGCAAAAGACTGACGGGGGCGGGGGAACGCCCGTGAGGGAAGATGAGCAGGGCACAGTTCGCAGGCAGGTTGGGATATAGGTTTGACCTCTGTGAACAAGAGACAGAAGGATGGAAGGTGGAATGGAAGAGTGTGAGGCTGCAGTTTGGATCTAAAAGGAGCAAGGCCAACGGGGAGCCCTTGTGCCAAGACCACCTGTCAGAGAAACCTTGTATCTCCCAAGAAGGAACCCACCTTAGTCATTGGCCAAGAGCAGCCTGTGGGCCTCAGCACAAACCCTGAGGATATCAGAGCGCAGCCACGGGGGCCAGTCTAAAATCTGAGAGGTGCATTTTCATGGCCACCACCCAAGTTCTAGGGGTTTCTCTCCATTGGAGCTCTAGACCCAAAGGAACAAAGGTGTCTGCATTTCCCACCTGACGGCAGTATATACGAAAGCTCCCAGCTCTGTCACATACTAGCTTTTTTGGCCTAACTTCTCTAGCCTTATTTTCCTCACCTATAAAATGGGAATAGAAGTTGTGATGATATGTATGAAAGTACCCAGCACAAATGAATTCTCAGTATATCATTTGAATCAGATTTATTCAAATATGTAATAAACACCTAGCACAGGCTGGGTCCCAAGGAGTCTCTGGATGAGTAAGAGACAGACATGCCCAAAGAGTCAGAAAGAGACAGACCATCTGTGGTGTGCAGAATAATGCCCACCACCCCCGAACACATCCACGGCCACATCCCCAGAATTTGTGAACAAGCTACCTGATGTGGCAAAGGAGAATTAAGGTTGCAGATGAAAATAAGGCTGCAGGAATCAGCTGACCTCAAGAGATCTTCCTGACACGCCCAGCGTCATCACAAGCGTCCTTGTTAAGTGGAGGAAGGAGGCGGAAGTGAGTGGCAGAGAGACACAACGCAAGAGACTTGGCCAGTCACTGCAGGCTTTGAAGATGGAAGGGGCCAAGGAATGTGGGCAGCCTCTGGAAGCTGGAAAAGGCAAGAAAACATCCTCCCTTAAAGCCTCCAGAAGGAATGCAGCCATGCGAACACCTGGAGGTTTGCCCAGTGAGACCCATTTGGACTTCAGACCTTCAGAACCGTAAGATAATAAATCTGGGGTTTTTTATTTTGTTATATAAGTTAACCCCTTTATTATAGGCTAGCGATGTTTCAAATGGTGGAGCTTCTACTGGTCTTTCAACTCCTCAGTCTTCAGATGGCAGACTTTACTGTGATGGCAGGAATGGTTCTGTGGGTCCAGGCACCACCTGTTTTAGGTTTTCATGCACGAACCCCGTGCCAGATCCCCACAGCTCATCTCTTTATCTTGGTTTTGCCGCAGGAGGAGCAGGTGTACTTGGCATGCTGGCTTATTTCAGCTTTCCTCACCATTTTCCTGAGGGAGGCACCACAACAGATCCCACATTTAGCAGCAGTCCTGCCCTTCTTGGTGCGCTTAGCCATGTCACCACAGACGAGATGAGGGCATGCCTGTTCACACATGTACTCTTGCACGCATGCCCACTCTAGTGACACAGGCCCACCTGTCACCTACAGTCCACCTGTTTCTGGTGACCTCTCTCAACATCCACATTTCCTAGGGGCAGCTGAGTTTGGCAGGTGGGGTTGGGCGTCCCTGCTGTGACCCCATCACTAGAGGCCTCACCAGTGGGAGGCAGCTGGAGGTCATTTCACTGCAGGGCCTTTAGTAGGCGAGGTGCCAGGGCAAGCCTGACCGGGTGCACATTTCCCCCAAACCTCCCACTGTGGGATGGAGCCTACCATGAACAGGGCAGTCACCCAAAACCACAGAGGGTCCCATTATTCAGTCAGTCAGTACATTTATTGGTACTTGCTGTGCCAATACCTGTTCCGAGACTACTTTGGACCCCAAGTCAAAGAAGCCATTACGCATACCTGCAAGGTCAGCTGTGCAGCGTAATCAGAACCGTGACCAGGTGGGGACAGCTAGGGGCCGGCAGAAAAATGGGAGGAGACCCTAGCCCAGCCCCGGGGCATCAGAGAAGACCTCCCAGCGTGAAAGACTGACGTGACTGGAGTCATTTGAAAACAGAGTCGGGAGAATCCGCCTCACCTGCCCGTGTTTGACCCGGGCAACGCACCTGTTGTTTGAAGCAATCGTCCACAAAGTCAACAGGACAGCAGGCCTCCCGGCCATAAAACTCTTGGCTGTGGGCTTCGGGAAGACAGAGCAGGTCACTAAAGCATACCAGGAATAGTTCCATTTGTTAACCCAATAGTCAACCAGTGCACACCCCACAGCGGTGCGGTCTGGCAGCACCGAGTCACGGAATCCCTCCCTTCCTCTCTCTGGTGGAGCCCCTTGCTGTCACCCGAAGGCAGGACACTTCTCTGGTTACAGCCAGAGTCTGTGCCCCCCACACTGCAATTCCTGGGTCCCAAATACACACTCGTTTGCCTCTTGTTGTGGCTCTTTATTTTCAGGTTAACACCTGAATACATGACATGGAGGCTAAGTCTTAGGACAAGAAGGAGCTAGCTGGGCAAAGGGGAAGGGGAGGAGGGCGAGGAAAGGCAGTTAAGCCAGGACGGGACATGTGTTTAGAAAGCCCTCCCTGGTGAAGATGCGCAGGGGGACTGGGAAGGCGGGGGGGCGGGGGGGCAGCCGGGGCTATTGTGGTTGTTCAGATCTGAGAAGGCAGGCAGCGGGGCTGGAGAGACGTTCCCGAGGTGGCATGTGTAGAGGGGCCTACCTGCTGGGGACAGTGGGGAGAGAGGGGAGAGGGACCTGAAATCGGCCACAGCCTCCGAGTCCCGTGGAGGAAAGACGGCCGGGCAGACAGCAGAAGCCTGGGCCCTGGCTCCACGGGCAGGCCGCACACTTCCGCAGAGGCCCTGCCGGAGAGGGGGTAGGGGGCAGCGCTGCCAGGCTCTGGGAGGGCTTGTGTCCCACAGCGTCAGGCAGGCGGCCTCCTGCCCAAGTCACAGACACATGGTGCGACTTGATGGAGAGAAATCGAGTAGCCATTCTGCTCTGCAGCTGAGGGCTCCCTGCTTTGGAGAGAGAGGTCAGATGCCCACGTCGGCCGGTAGTGTCTGATGGAGACGGGCTGGAAGCCAGGCCTGAGTGACTGTGCCCCACTCTCACCCTCCCCAGGCATCATCCTTCAACCAGGCCAGTCCTGGCACCAGAGAAAGGAGATTAGCGGGGACCCGTGACCTCCACCTCTCACCCAGCCAGGCCAGGCCACTTAGAGGCCATCCAAGGCCAGGAGCACACTGCCATGACGTCACCCTCCTGGGGACTTGACCAGGACGTCAGGTTTCCTCTGCGGGGGGAATGAGCTAGGGCCTCCAGGAGAGGACAGAGGGGCCCAAAGCTGACTCAGCACCCTTACATTCTCTCCACACAGGCCGTGCACCCCACAGACCACCTGAGAAGCATATATCCCTGTCTGGAAGCGAGGGTTCCTGCCTCCCTGCCAAGAAGAGCACAGGCCTAGCCCAGCTCATCCCCCACTGTCACACAGCTCAGCAAAGCTGGGCCTTCCAGGAAATGCACGCCTGGCCTGAAGAAATAAGAGTTCAGGGCTTAGAACAGGGACGCTCATGTGATCCTGGTGAGAGCTGGTCCTGTCTGAGCCTGTTTCCTCATCTGAAATGTGAGGCTGGGCTCATTTACCCCAAAGCTTCAGCAGCTGTGACGCTCTTTCTGCATCTGCTCTCCAGTGTCTGGCCCCATCCCAGCTGAAGGGTTGGACACCAGATGCCTGGTCCCTGCAGAGAGCCCCCGACTCTGGCCTCGGAGATCCACCTCCTCACTCCCCACAGGTCCCCCGAGGTTCGAGGTTCAGTGCAGCCCCAGCCAGAGGAATGTGAGCCATTCCCGGCATCTCCTCCCCTGTGGCCAGCCCAGAGAGGGGCTGGGGCCTCTGGGCCATTCTGACAGGAAATTAGCTGGGCCTGGCCTTCCCCACTACCAGCTGCTCTGCTGACCCTGACCCCGTGTTTTCTGAAACCCGATACTGCAAATTTCAGAGCCTCCTCTCCATTCCCAAGGAGGCCTGGGTGAGCTCTGTCTCAAACCTCCAGCCTTCATGACGGTTGGCTTTCCTGCCCTGGGAACTCCAGCCCTGCCGTGACCCTCAGCAGGCCCTACTCTCTCTAGAAGACTGGTGTCCCCATGTCTGAGGCTTCAGGCAGAGCCCATGTGCAGAGTGCCTACAACATGGAAAATGGCTTGGAGGGAGACAAGTGGGAAGGGGATGTGGAGAGACCACATAAGGGGCTGTTGTGGTCCAGCGGATGAGTGGTGGTGCTTAGGATTAGGAAGGGGCAGTGAAGATGTGAAGAACTGGGCAGAGCCCAGAGCTATGGAGGCAACAGGAAAAGGGGGGGGGGGGGGCGGAGGCAGTGTTAGCCTGGCCATGGAGGCTGCCGGGAGAGGTGTCTGGGGCCCCTTAGTTTCCTGAGTTGCAAAGCCTCTTGGGGAGACACGGAGCACCAGGGGCTGAGCAGCCCTGTGGGGGAGGAGAAAGGGCCCCAAGTTTGCCTTGGATCATACAGGCTAAGGTGCCTTTCAGATGTCCTAGTGAGCATTTGGATACAGGGAGGAATGAGCTGGAAATGCTCACTAGGGAGGCAGGAAAGTAGATGGTAACCCAAGCTGAGAGGCGGACAGGGGTGCCACAGGCGAGAGTTCAGAGAAGAGAAGAGAGCCAGCCTGCGCCCAAGGACACTAATGCTGAGTGGCCTGTGCGGGGTGGACCCGGAGGGAGCGGCGAGGAGCGGCCGAGGAGATGCAAGAACAACCCAAGAATGCTGTGCCTGCAAGGGACGGAGAAGGGCGGTTCAAGGGGCCAGTGCTGGAAGCTGCTGGACGACTAGGAAGAGGAGGGTCCTGGGTCACTGACGACTTCAGGGCGCGCTCTCTAGGGGAGTGAGGGCCCGATTAGGCAGGCTGCAATGGGCTGGGAGGCCGTGAGAGGTGAGCAGCAAGAGCGGCGTGGGGAGAACCGCCCTGTGGAGTCAAAGACAGGATCTGGCTTGTTAGCGTATAGGGCGAGCGAGACGCGAGCGTGTTTACACCTAGCTGCCGAGGGCCCTGCCACCGAGGCGTTGATAATAGCTGCGAAAGCAGGGATGACCCCCAGAAAGGTGGCCTGGAGCCCGCCGGGGCCTTGCGAGGGCCACTCCGCGCCTCAGGGGCCGAGCTGGAGGGAGGTGCGAGGGCGGCCACGGCGAGGCGCTGTCCTCCCCACCCCACCCCCGGCCCCCCAGCTCACCCCCGGCGCCCCCCCACCCCGGCCACGCTGCCCGGGCCCCCCGCCGCCCCCCCGCCGCCCCCGCCGCGCGCACGCGCGCGCACGCGCGTCTTAAAGCTTGGGGAGCCGGGCGTAAAACGCGGCTCCTAACGGGTCGGCTGTACTGGAGGTGACGGAGGTAGACAGTCACACACACGCTTCTCGTCGGAGTGTGGGGTTTCCCTGAGAAGTCAGGTCGCGTCCAGCGCCAGGTTCCATCCTGAACGACGGCAAGCTACTGTTGCACTGAGCTTTCCACTCACGGGTTTTCCACGAAGCCCGCCGTTCGCCTCTGCCTGGAAAGAGCCGGGAGCCAGCGCCGCCGCGAGCAGCGCCCTCGTCCCCGCGTCCCCGCGCTAAGCCCCCGCTCCCGGAGACACGGGCAGGCGCCGGTGCCGAAGGGCGGAGCTGGATGGCCACGTCGCACCCCGGCCCTCCCTGTGCGCAGCGGAGCTGAGCGGGGCACGTCACCCGGGGGGGGGGGGGGGCACGGAGACACCGGTCGTGAGCGGGAGCCTAGCCGTTCCCGAGCTCTCCGCGGCTCCTGCCAGCACCCGCTCTGGCTTCAGACATGCTCTCACCCATTGTCTCGTGGTTTCCCTCCAGCCTCTCGGCCACTCCGCCCAGGGCGCGCGTGCTGCCTGTTGCCCCCAACCGCCCCGGACCCCGTCTCTTCTCTGCCCCCTCGCTGGACGGCTGGCGCTGAGTGCCGCCTCATCGTCGTCGCAACTCAGGCCGAAGGCTCTTCGCGAGCTCCGGCTGCCTCCGGACGCCCCCACCCGAGCACGCAAAGGCGCCCTGACCGTGTGACAGGTGCACCTCCTCTGCCTGCACTCCCTGCACTCCCTGCCCGCCGAAGAAGCAGCCTTGCTTCTCTTCCTCGGAAACGGGAACTCCTTACATTTGCCCTGGCCACAGGCTGAGTCGTCCTCGACGGAATGTTCCCTGCTCTCACACCCACAGCTGACCCAACTTCAAAGTACACTCTCAGCCTGTCCACTTGTGACCTTCGCCACCGCCAGCCTGGCCCACCTCTCACCTGGGCTTGTGCAGGAGCGTCCTCAGCGGTCTCCCTGCTTCCACCCAACAGTGGCTAGGGGGACCCCTAGAAATGAAAGCTCAGGGTATCCCCTGTCCAGCCTCCCCCCCGTGCCATTCCCTCTTCCTTGGACTGGAAGTCTCGAAGACCTTACAACAGCTTACAAAACCTGTGGCAACGCCTCCGTCTGCTGCCCGTCCGGCCTCTTCTCGGGCCATGGGCCCCTTGCTCATCTGCACCAGCCGCCGCCACCACACTTGTGCTGCCCTCTTCCTAGGACACTCCTCCCGCAGACCTGGCTGAGCTCACCCCTCACTTCCCTCCGCTCTCTGCCCAGAGACGCTCCGCGGCATGTGCGCATGTGCGTGACAGCACCCAGCCCTGGCGTTGCCCCCCGCGCTCATCGCCGGCTCTGCGGTGTCCACAGCACGGCCTCTCACGCACCGCTGCCGGCCTGTCCCTCCCCTCAGAAAGCAGGCTTCGTGAGGGCTGTAACTTCCTGCTCGCAGTCTGCCTCTCAGCACATGGAAGCGTGGTCGAGGCACAAACATGAACACAAATAAGCACTAATAAAAACTTGTGGGAGGAAGGAGCAAGAGTAGCTGAGAGAATGGCTGCTGGGCACAGGGGAAGGAGCCCAACCACCTGAGGGAGGATGGGAAAGGACGGACTGAGAGATCCACAAAAGATGGAGAGAAGGGCGCCCTTCCTGACCTGCCAGGTCCAATCTGCAGGAGGCTTGAATGTTGGTGAGGTTTGCTGTCGGTTTTATCTTCAACTGTCTCGCACCTCTTTCCTGATGATACAGGTTTCTGTTCCTTGCAACCAAAATAGTCTTGACTCAAGCACTATCCTTCCACCCACTCTCCACATCTCCACCCTCCGTCAAGCCTCCCAACCATCTAGACATCTAGGCATCTGTCCGCAAGTCCAACAGCCCACGGGGCCCTTCATCCCCAAGAGCGCCTGCCTGCCCAGAGTCCACCCACCCACCTGTCAGAACCAACAACTGTCCCTCTACACATCAGCCCCTCACAACACACGGTACTGTGGGGCCAGATCCTGAAGGGTCTTGAACACCAGCTAAGTAGTGGGGAGCTATGGAAGAATTTTGAGCAGAAAAGTTATATAATCAGATCTGTATTTTAGAAATAGAACACTGGCAGCTGTGAAGAAGATGGATTAGAGGAGGAAATCTAAAGCAGGAAGACCAGTTGGGGTAATAATCCAATATTCCAGATGATGAAATAGGGCAGAAGGAGAGTGGCTAGGGAAAGGAAGCTTCGAGAAGACAGGGGAGCAGCCCTGGGAGCAGGCTTGCCCAGATGGGGGACCATCTAATGGGCCTTGGCTTGGCAACCCCCAGGTCGGCCCACGCACTGTGCTTGCCCCAGCTCTCAGGTGGGGCTGTGCCTCCTGCACATTTGGCCCCAGAAGTTCAGGACAGGCAGTTCCCAGGGGCCCAGCACAGAACCAGTCCTTTCTGGGCCCATCTACCGAGCCCTCTGCCCCATTAGCTCAAGCCCCTGAGCAAGTGATATTTCCAGAGTACACTGTCACCACCAACTCCAGTGTCACAGCTCAGCCTGGGCTGCAGAAAGCTGGGGCCTCTTCTCTGCTAGTTTTCTCCAACTCCTCAGAGGCTGGGCCTCAGGCCCAGTGAAGTCACAGTTTGGGAGGCAGCCCTGGCTCCCTGCCACCCACGGAGGCTATATTTGGAGCAAGACAACTCCCTACAAACATAGACTAGGGACCCACCCTGCAGCGCTGCCCCAACAGTTTCACCTACCCAAGCGGTGTGAGTGTCACTCACATTTTCACGTACTTGCTTATTCAGTCATTTGGTCCCTCATTTATTCGTTCCCCATGTAGTTGCTGGACCCCCTCATAGGACAGGGCAGGCAGGATGTATGGTGGGCACGTATATGTGTGCGAGTATATATGGCTATCTGTGTTGAAAGAGGGATGGCAGAACATACTCTCTGTGCCCTCCTCAGGGTTCCATGGTGTCCGTGACTCAGGATCAGGTGTCAGTGGCGTCTGCGGGCACCTGTGGCATGTGCATGCAGGCACGCGCTCGCCGAGGAGGCAGCTGTGACTCAGCTGCACACGGCGTCCGTACCGTACCTGCGCGGAGAGGACTGTGTGTGCCGGCACGAGCCCTTGTCCCCAGGGTGGGGGGGGAGCAGTGGTGACTGACTCGGCTGCATTCGGTGACTGGGTACCCACAGACCAGCTGCGGCTTTACACCTTGCTCACTTGCCAAGCCAAACAGCCAGTGCTGGGTGCAAATGTTCTGCACAGAGTGTGCAGGGGACAAAGTCCCAAGTCAGCGGCCTCCGGTAAGCGATCAGGGCCCAGCTGCTTCTGCCCCTCCCCCGGCATAGGGCCCACATCTCAGCCTCTCCCGCCTGGCCTCCTGGAGTCTGGGACACTGTGCCTCATGCGGACTCCTCCGTCCCCCTCACCCACCAGTCCCAGGTCTGAGCACATTAGGAGCCAGGCCGAGAGGCACCGAGCTGCCAGCCCAGCCCATTTTCCTCCCACACCCCAAGCCCCTCCTGTTTTCAGCCATGATCGCATCTTTCTCCATCTCCCAGGCGCCGCAGCCGTAGCAAGGACAACCCCGGGAGCGTTTCCGATCTCTGGGGCTCCAGACCCACGGCCTTGGCACTGCCCGGCCCTGCCCCATCTTCTTCCTCTGTGCTCCTTGCCCTGTGTATGCCTGGCTCTCTCTCTCCTTATCTGCCCAAGGGTCTGTCTGTCTCTTTCCGAGGCCGGCTGTCTGCAGCGGAGGCTTCACAGGAGTGGGGGGTGCTGACAGGGTGGGGGAGTGTGGGGAGGCCACTCTGTGTCCCTTCTTGAGCCTTATCAGGAAAGCTGAAGTTACTGCTCAGGGCTCAGGCTGGAATTTCGCCCCGGATGACCTCGCTCCGTTTGCCGGGGCCTCCGCAGGGACAGCCAGGGTCAGCCCAGGCAGGAAACAGGCCCCTGTTTGTTGGCTGCTCCCCCTCCCTCGTCACCCACTCTCATCCCCGCCGCCGGCCCCCAGCCAAGCCTGTCCACAGAGGACAGAGGGGAGAGGGCCGCCCCTTCCTAGGCTCTTACAGGAACAGGGCCCCGGCTCTGTGCGTGCTGGGGGCAGCGGGGAGGGGTGAGTCATGACCAGAATGCCTCAAGCCACCCAGTAGGGCACTCCCCAGGCCCCCCAAAAGGAAACCTCAGGGCCCGAGGAGGAAGGGGGCTCCCCCACCTTCTCCCCTCATGGACTTCCAGGCAGGCCTGCATTGCAGGCCTGTGGTACATGCCGGGGGGGGGGGGGGGGGGGGGGGCTGGGAGAGCCTCGCAGTCGGGACACCTGGGTTTTGTCCCCCATCCGTCACTGCCTGCCCTTGGGCAGTTCCCTCTCTCAACCCCGTTTTCTTCATCTGTAAAGTAGGGGGGGGTGGAACGCCACCTTTTGGGGCTGTTGAAGACACAGTGGGGCGGCTCCGGTAGGCTCGGCGTCCGTTTCCTCAGCCCTTGGCGGACACGGCCGCCACCCGCGGGCGCTCCCACCCGCCCCGAGCGGACCGACCCTGCCGCGGGCGGGACGAGGGCCGGCGGGGCGACCCGGACGGCCGGGAGCGTGGCCGCGGCGCACGCCCGCCACCTGGCGGCCCCCAGCGGCGTCGCCCACGCCAGCGGCCCGCGACCCGGGCTCCGCCTCGCCGTGCGCCGGGCCACAGGCTCCTTCCCCCAAAGGCGTCAACAGCTCACTGCCCCTGAGTCTGCGCCGCTTCAGGACCTGCCGGGAAGGCCTGGATAAGGGGGATCCTCCCTTACGGGGGCGGGCATGTCCCTCCTTACAGCCGAAAGTAGGCCTGAGACCCCCCGCAACCCCTGTCCGCTGTCCCTGGAGGGTGGGGTTAGAGCGGTAGTCTTCGCTCTGCGTACCTCCTTTGTCTCCATTTTCCACATTGGGTAGGTATTACTTTGTGATGAGAAAAAAACCACAAACGTTATTTTTAAAAAGATTTTATTTGAGGGGGGTGGGGGGTTGCAGAGGGAAAGGGAGAGAGAGAGAATCCCAAGAGAATGCTGCACCCAGCTTGGAGCCGGATGCAGGGCTCTGACCCACCACCCTGAGATCATGATCTGAGCCGAAATCAAGAGTCGGTTGCTTAACTGACTGAGCCACCCAAGCGCCCCCAAAAATCAGGGAGAGAGGGGGCCCAATTAGCTTGTCCATCAGGGAATTTGGGAAGGCTTTCTAGTATCTCTATTAGGAGAAATGGAGACTAGGACTTGAGACCCTAGGATTGATGGTCCATCCTTCACATAAGCTGGCATTAACTCTCTTTAGAAGAAAGGCAAGAAAAAGTAGCCCCAGCCTCAGGACAGGGTGGGGTAAATGCTCTAAACGGACCAGAAATTCTGTAGAATAGAGTTGCTGGCAGGTCAGTCACTGTTGTCTCCTGTGAGCTCTGATCAGGCCCAGGGGACTATAACCAGGACATATTTGAGGACAAATATGGGGCATTAAAAAGTCAGCCTCTACTAAGGACTTACTAGGTGTCAATATAGCCATGAGGAGGCTCCCCTGCCATTAAGGAGCCTTGGGCTTGGGCGCCTGGGTGGCTCAGTCAGTTAAGTGTCTGCCTTCGGCTCAGGTCCTGATCCCAGGGTCCTGGGATCGAGCCCTGCATAGGGCTCCCTGCTCCGCAGGGAGTCTGCTTCTCCCTCTCTTTCTGTGATCTCTCTCGATCTCACTCTAATAAATAAATAAAATCTTTAAAAAAAAAAAAAAAAGGAGGCTTGGGCTCACCTCTGAGAAAGTTCACCAGGGCTGGAGTGCAGTGGGGAGCCTCGCCCCACAGAAGTGGCAGCGGGAGCAGCAGCTGGAGGAGGCCCTGGGAGGAGAGTGGAGAACCGCTCTGGCTTCCAGGGGATCCCAGAGGGGAAAGCAGAGGCCAGGGGTCATGGAGCTCCTGGGAGGTGGCAGTCCCAGGCCCTTGAGATCCACTTCAGAGCCTGGCCGCGCCACTGTGACTGGGAAGTGGGAGTCTCGCTTCCACCGTAGGACCACCACTATGCAAACATTTGCCAAGTACCTGCCTTTGCGGGACACCTGCCTATGGAAATGCAAAGAGAGCACTCTCCAGTAGCTTTGCATGACCACCTACCTCAGTCACCTGCAGAATTTTCTCAGAACTTGCCAGTTCAACAGCAACATCTCTATTATGTGTCCTGGCCCAGCCAAGATGGAAAACCCCTTCACCACCGGACTTTCCAAAGAAAACGCGCGAGGATGAAACATGGCAGGTGGGGGTTGGAGGGAGAGTTCATCTCTGCCCTGTGGAGAAACCTGAACAGGTTGATATTCCCTCACCAGTGATGGATAGATAACATCATGTGCCTCCAGGTGTGACACCCTCAGAAGGACACATGAACTGTGCAGGACCCCTCTGAGAATACAGAATCTTAACTCAGGGTGACACAGTAAGTTAGAACCATGAGAACCCAGGTCTGTGTCACTCTGAAGTCCGGCCTCCTTTCCAACTCTCTAACCTGCGGGTTGTCGGTCAGAGCGGAGTACCGGCCGAGGCGAAGAGGCAGGGTAGCACGGGACAGGAAATGAGGAGTTCGGATGGGGAGGAAGAGTCAGCTCCTAGCCGGGGCTGAATGGAATGGGGGCTGCCTGCAACCTCCCCACTGCTCACGCCTTGCTGGCTCTCAACCAGGCCCTGTAGACCACTGCTGAGGAGGTGGACACAAGCAGAGGGGAGGGCCTGCTTCCTGTGGGTACACAACCCTAAGAAATACGTGGTGGGGACGAAAGAGGAATCTGAGGCTAGCTCTCGTTGGAATTTAGTGTCTGCCACAGCTTAGCCATGGCGCAGGGCCAAAGACTCAGCAACCTCAGGCCAGCAGAAGCGGAGCGCAGGACTGCAGCGGTCACGGCCCTCCCTCCATAGCAAGATGAAGCACGGACATGCAACTGGCTGAATGATGGGGACAGAAACACATCAAGATGAGCATGTTTGATGTCCAAATGTAAAGGGGAGGCAGGGGGTGTAATGAACCGCATCCTAGAAGAGGCATTCCAGTATGGACTTGGCTCATCCGCTTCCAGGTCCTTCTCTGCAAAGTGAGGGAGTTGGGACCCACTGTGAACAGTACAAATCTTGTGTCAGGCTGATAACATTTTACTTATAGAAGAACAACTATGCACTTCCAGCATCCCAGAAGGTTCACTTATGCTCTTGTGCAATCAACAACCACCCCTCCTACCCCAAGGTCACTCTACTTCTGACTTGGAAATCGGCACATTAGCTTTGCTGGTTCTGGAAATTACTATAATCACAGAATATTCTCTGGTTCCTTTGCTCAACACGATGTCTGTGAAATTCATTCATACTGTTGCATCTCTCAGTGATGTGTTATTTCTAATTACAATGTAGTGTCCTTTGTCTGAATACACCCTGCTGGTGGGCATTGGGTGGTTTCGGTTTGGGGCCGTCCTAAGCAAAGCTGCTGTGAACAACCCTCCCTGTAGGGTCTTGGTGGGGACACGTGCCTCAGTTCTCCTGGGGGTAGAACCACTGGGTACATGTTGTTTTTAGCTCTAGTGGATATTACCAAACAGCTCCCCCAGCGCTGAAACGTGACTTTTATGGGTCTCAAAAGGAGTATAAATAAACAAGGAAACAGAGGGGAAGAGAAAGAAACACACTGCTTAAACGATTCCCAAGACTGATCCTTTCAATAAATTTTGAGCACCTACCGTGAACTGGGGAAGGCTGGGCAGCGCCTCTTCCCCACGGCACGCGGCCTTGGGTTAGCCTGATCCTGGCTCCGCGGGGCTGCTGCGCCTGGCTGGCACCTGGCGGAGGCTCTGAGAGGCTTTGCCAAGCAGAACAGGTGCCGGTACAAGGCACAGCACGGCTGGGCAGTGCCTCCGAACACTCATTCCTTACCAGCTGCTGGGTGCTTCCGACAGACCCTGCCTCTCGAGGAAAGAAAATCAAGCTCATGGCAACTTTCATATTTCACACCTCAGCAACCTGCATCACACAAAGACTTTAAAACATACCCAAAGCAATTCCCTCCGGATATGTGTGAAAAAGGCAAACTGGCAGTTTCTGAAGCCCGCAGCCCACACCAACTCTGCCAGCCCACAGAGCAGGCGGCCTCTCTCCCTCCCCTTTCTGCCAAGGGGACTCCTTAAGGAAAACCCTGATTCACTGTGTTCTGGGTACTAGAACTTGCCTTTCTGTAGAGCAGGTTGTCCCAACCTTGGCACTACCGACACCTCAGGCCAGATGACTCTTGGTTAGAGGGGACTGTCCCATGAATTGTAGGACATTCGGCAGCATCTCTGGCCTCTACCCACTAGATGTCAGTAACCGCTCCCAGTTGTGACAACCAAAAATGTCTCCATACATTGCCAAATGTCCCTGGGGGGAGAGGATGGGGGGGCGGGGGGCAGCAAAATTGTCCCCTGCTGAGAACCACTACAGTAGAGAAGGATGTTTAAGAAAACACCTTCCTCTAGAAGGGAAAGATCAGCTTTCCAAGACACAATCAAGCTGGCCTGAGTGAGTGGGCCGGCTTAGTCCACAGGAGGCATTTTAATCTTGGCAACCATGTGAGACCAAAACCAAAAACCACACTGTTTACTCTGGTAAAACTGAAAGAAAAACTGAAAAGTATAAAAAGAAAATTCAGGAAAGCAGAGGTTAAGAGGATTGGGAGGTAAGAGCAACAGTGAGGGAGAAATCATTTTTGTAAGTTCCCGTTTGTGAGCACACACATCTGCCATGGTTTCCCAGGAGTGACTCAAACACCAAACACGAAGCCGTAGCTAACCTCATGACAGCACTCGTTTGGGGGTCCAAGCTCCAAACTCAGTGTTTTCAGGAAGTATCCCTAAACTCAAGTCCATCTCATTATATGAAAATACACACACATACACAAAACCTTACCCTACTGTTCTATTAAATCAGACAGTTTAAAATGCATGCCATTCTGGTATTTTTATTTTCTTACGGAGTCCATTTTACTAAAAACAAAACAAAAAAACAAAAAAACCAAACATACAAAACATTTTTAATGTATCTTAGAAAATTAGCAAAAAATTAAGAAAGTTCAGGATATTACATTGTACAATACTTAGGTAAGAATGTCTGAAAATTATAAATATTTGTTCCTTCTCAACACAGGACATCATAAAAATACATTTTTAAAACTCTTCATGTATAATTCCTATAAATGATCATTCCCTATTAATATTTAGGAAAAGGCCTGATTATGACAAGCATTCACACACTCCAGAAATTTTCTGTACAGTAACTACAAAAGTAAAAGCAAGGGGGTCTGGTGGCACGATGACCCTCGCAACCATTTTAAATATTAGAAAGAATTCCATTAGTATCAAATTATCATTCCAAATGGGATTTACTTAGTTCATCTCTGTGCTGTGTTTGATTTCTAAGGATCTATCTTAGCCAAAGCACCGTGGACAAAGGTGTTTGCTTCCTTGAGCAGGTGCCGCCGGAGCCAGGACTTGGATCAGCGGCAGTGCACTGGGCACAAACCTCTGCACGACCGCACCCGCGGACCGCTGCCCGCAAGCCACGAGTGGGGGCAAGGGCCACACACTGCCAGGGACGGCTCTGCAGGAGAAGGGGTCGCAAGCACCCCTCCCCGGCCACCAGCACGCCCAGGCCGGCAGACCGGCAGGCTAGTTTAGAAGCCTGCGCTCGGAGAAAGGCACATGCTGCCTGCCTCAGGCAAGGAAGGAGCGCCGTCCCCGGGGCCCCGACCCCATCCCTCCGGGGACGCACACGCGGCAGCTGACGGCACCCCCCCCCCTCCCCCGCACGGCGTGTCCGTGTGCGGCCTGCTTCCCACTAGGCCCTGAGGGAGCTAAAGGGAATTTTCAGAAGCTGAAGTTTTCAAAGAAAGAGTAAATAAAGAGCTTGATAGTGTCGACTTTTTTTTTTTCAGGTAAGCCCTTATTTTCAGGCAGAGAAATAAGAAGTCTTCCTCAGTACGTTGACCTGCTAGGAGGCACAGAGGAAGAAGGTTAGAAGCAGCAAAGCCAGTTCCTGTAGCATCGAGCTTTCCAGACACACGCCAACACGCACCGACGGCCCTGCCGCCCGTCACTCCCTTCACTCCCTCACTCGGTGCTCTTCTTTCCCTTCCAGCTCTTCTCCCTCTCTTCCAGTTCCGCCTGGGTGAAAGCCGCGGGGCCCCAGTTCGTGATCAGGTGAGGGTTTTTGGAACCTAAGGGACAAACACACATTAAATACAAGAAGTACCATATCCTTTGGTTAACATAAGCGTTTCCCCACAGATAAAACAGTAACTTTCTCCTTTATTTCTCCTCTGATGAAT